>NC_068361.1:13983181-14185681 GCF_020536995.1 Dreissena polymorpha
AACACGCACGAAAACGGTAATAAATATTATTAAAGATATCACAACTTTTGGAATTTATGTTAACGTACATTATCAGAAGTACATGTACATTAAATCATAGCATGTCTATCCGAAATAAACGCTGGAGCAACTAGAGATTTACTCTTATATAACGAAAGCATATTGAGAAAACGCTATAGGCATGCTGAACAAAAACATGGTCCTGAATGGATTACAGGGTATACACGTGTAACATTAAGTATGCAGCCCCAGAATAAGTTGTATTAGTTATTCATGGGAATGCTGTGCTGCTGGAGCAGCGGAAGTTTTACATTAGTATACTTCACAAAACATTTTGTTTAAAATTACCACTAATGCTGGATATACACAGACATAGACAAAGTCAGTGCGTACATTACATGCAAGCATAATAATTAAACTATTATGGTAAAATGTATATACTCCTACAGGTGTTTTATTTGCCTACCATGTACATGTATGCATATTCAGGCGTACCCGTAATGCATATTACATAATAGTAGGGCGATATCAGAATAAGTATTCCGTTCAAATGAGAGTCACAATGATATAAGAAATTTTTTATCGAGATCATGTAAGAAGTGAATGAAGACAATTTAAAATATGCGTGAATATGTTAACGTTTGTTTTCTGTTGTGTTTTTTTTTCAATAAAATCATACATTCTACATTTATAAATATCGTTCAATGTCATATCCAGCTATAATTTGACATCATAAAGAGAATGCGCAAATATTCTTCGGCATAATACTGTTTAAGTAGAAAACCTAATAAATGCGTTATAAAAATTAGCAGAAGCTAAAATTGTGATAACATTGTTTCTACAAGCCCTTAATGTAATAAAATGACAGCACAACACTTTGTATTCATATGTTGTTTTTCTTCCAGTCAGTATGAATTTATAAAACCAAACATAGAATTGCACACTGTGATAAAAATGTGGGAAAGTATATAAAAGAACTTATTAATAAAACTTTATGTCTAAGAATGAATAATCAGATGTAATTATGAACTAGATTGTTGACAATGCTATTTTCCTGACATCTGTGTTTACACCTGTGATAATAGAGATAAAAAATGTTTAAAACAACATAAATTTGTATGCATAGTTATTTCAGTAATAATATGGCGAAACATAAAAATTAATAAACTATTTCATCTAAGCAGTTGGATTTTTAATCTAACATCTAGTTTAATGTTGATGTTCTATTTCATGTTGAATGTTTTGTTTCTAAATGCATTGTTATAGACTTATTTATTTATATAAATTGAACTTAAATCATCCGACGACAAAAATAATAGCTTTCACATACTTCGACTGAATGTTGTGTAAATGGCATACCCATAGTACAGACGCTTTTTCGTTGGACAAATAATTGTATGCTTTGCTGAAATCCATCATGGTACTTAATTATAAATTCACGAACACTGAAATTAAATATATTAAAGGGATCTTTTCACGGTTTGGTAAATTGACAAAATTGAAAAAAGTTGTTTCAGATTCGCAAATGTTCGGTTTAGTTATGATATTTGTGAGGAAACAGTATTACTGAACATTTGCAATCGTCTAATATAGCCATTATATGCATCTTTTGACGATTTGTTGTCGTTTAAATTTGTAAAACTATAAAGATTGCTTATATAAGGTATAAAATACGCATATTATGTATGCTTGGCAGGATAGCTTAGTTGGCAATGCGTTTTTACTTAAGGATTCCGGGGGTCACTGGTTCGAGCCCTGCTGCGGGCTACTTTTTTTTCCTTTTTTAAATTTTATTTTTGATTTTTTACTGGAGCTTTTAAAATTTAATGTTTACATTTATCAATATAAAGCATTTAATGACAAACTTCAAAACATGCCAAAATCTGTGAAAAGGCCCTTTTAAAGATATCAAAACTGATGGAATTGTGTTAACGATCATCATAACATAGATTACATGCACTTTAAAACATGACATTTCTATCATAAATAAATGCTGGTGCAACTAGAGTTTTACTCTTATATAATGAATGCATATTTAGAAAACGGTATATGCATGCTGATCATAAAACATGGTCCTGAGTGGATTACATGGTATAAACGAGTAGACATATTATGCAACCGAAGAATATGTTCGAAAAAGCGCTTTGCTTAAAATTCCCCCTCATGTTGGAAATACTCACACATACAAAGAATCCGTTTGTTCATGCCCGCGAAATAATAAGCTATTATATTTAAATATATATATTCCTACATGTATTTTTATTTGACTACCATATATGTGTTAAGGCGTACACTGTATGCATATTACATGAGCACAGGGCGATATATTTCGTACAAATGAGAGTAACAATGCTAAGAGGTTACTATTTATCGAGAAATAAGTTGTGAATAAAGTCAATTGAAAATATACGTGAATATGTTTACGTTGTTCTGTTTTTATTTTTATAAAAACATCATACTATTTAAATGTATTATATGTCGTTACATTTTATATGACGATATTTAATCTGACACCATAAAGAGAATGCGTTCATATACTTCGACATAATACTGTTTGCGTAGAAAGCAACATACATTCTTACATAAAATAATCAGAAGCTAAAATATTGCTGCAAAAAGCCCTTAATATAAATAAATAAAAGCACAAAACTTTGTATTTATTTGTTGTTGTTTTTTCTTCCAGCAATGGCACACTGTGGAAAATGCAACCGATTGCTGGAAATGTATATAAAATACATAATAAAAATATCTTTCTAAGAATGAATAAGCAGATATAATAATGCACTTAAAACGACAACATTTCTATCCTAAATAAACGCTGGAGCAAGAGTTTTTCTCTTTCTTATATAATAAACGCATATTTAGAAAACGATATAGGCATACTGAACATAAAACATAAATGGATAATAGGGTATACACGTGTAAACGTAAATTATGAAGCCCAGAATATGTTTTAAAAAGCACTTTGTTTAAAAATTAACCTGATGATGGAAATACACACACATTGAAAGAATCCGTTTGTCAATGCAAGCGAAATAATAAATTATTATGTTGAAATGTATATATTCCTACAACGTTTCTATTTGACTGCAATATATGTGTATTCCGGGGTACATTGTATGCATATTACATAAGAATACGGCGATATCATTATCAGTATTTCGTACTAATGAGAGTTACAATGCTATAAGGTTAATATTTATAGAGAACACCTCAGCAGTGAATCAAGTCAATTTACAATATGTGTGAATATGCCACGTTTTCTTCTTTTTATTTTTATAAAAAATCATCATTACATCTACATGTATTATATATCGTGAATTCTTATATGAAGATATCTTATCTGACACCATCAAGAGAATACGTACAGATACTTCGACATAATACTGTTTTAGTAGAAAACAAAAAAACATGCATAACAGAAATTATCAGAAGCTCAAACTTTGATCACGTTCCTGCAACAAGCCTTTATTATACAAAAAGACATTACAAAACTTTCTATTTATACTTTCTTTTCTTCCAGCACGTCCGAATTTAAAAAAAAACAAACATGCAAAAATATATATATATAAGACATTAAAAAATATCCGGCTAAGTATAAAGAAACAGATACAATTATTAACTATATTGTTTGCAACGCTACTTTTCCAACATATGTGTTTACAAATGTGAGTATAATAGAAAGCATTTGTTTAAGAATAGGATTTATTTTTATGCTTAGTTATAACAGTATTTATATGACAAAACATACATATTAATAAAGTATTTCATCTTAGCAGTTGGATTTTTTACTTTGAATCATTTTTAAGGTACTTCAACAAAACGCTGATTTAAGGGCTAACCAATAGTACAGCCTCCGTTTTGTTGGACAATTTCGTGTATGCTATGCTGACAATATCATGGTACATAAGTATACATTAACGAAAACGGTAATAAAATAAATATAAGATATCACATCTTTTGGAATATCGTGTTAACATACATGATCAGAAATTACATGTACTTATTTCTATCATAAATAAACGCTGGAGCACCAGAGGTTTACTCGGATATACCGAACGCATATTTAGAAAACGATATAGCCATGCTGAACATAAAACATGGTCCTGAATGGATTGCATGGTAAACACTTGTAAACAAAAGTTATGCAACCCCCGGCATGTGTTTTAAAAAGGTCTTTGTTTAAAATCCCAAAGTGATGGAAATACACACGCATGGAAATAATCAGTTTGTCCATGCAAGCAAAATAAATAAAATAACATGCTAAAATGAATATATTTTCGTACATACCTTTTTTATTTGCTAAACATGTATGCATATTCAAGCGTACACTGTATGCACATTACTTACCAATAAGGCGATATTAAAGTCAGTATTTCGCGCAATGAGAGTTACAATGCTATAAGGTTAATTTTTATCCAGAACACGGGAGTAGTGAGTCAAGTCAATTTGAAATAGAGGTCAATATGTTTACCATTTTTTGTTTCTGTTTTTATAAAAAATACATAATAAAATCTACATTCTTTATATATCGTTATATTTTATATGAAGGTATTTAGTTTGACATATTAAGATAATGCGTGCATATACTTCGGCATTATACTGTTTCAGATAAAAATATATCAATAAAAGAAATTATCAGAAGCTAAAACCTTGATTACGTTGCTGCAACAAGCCCTAAATGCCAACACAAATTGTTTTTATTGATACTTTTTGTTTCTTCCAGCAAGTCCGAATGAATAAAACCAAACATAGCTTTGCACAGTGTGAGTAATGCAACCTAATGCTGAAAATGTATATAAAATACATAAAATTAAAGCTATCCGTCTAAGTATGAATAATCAGATAAAATAATAAACTAGATTGTTGGCGATACTACTTTCCCAACATCTGTGGGTACACATGCTGAAATCGTATATAAAATACATAAAATTAAAGCTATCCGTCTAAGTATCAAGAATCAAATACAATTATAAACTAGATTGTTGGCAATTCTACTTTCCCAACATCTGTGTGTACACATGTGATTATAAGAGAAAGTATTCGTTTAAGATAAGGATTTGTTGTTATGCAAAGTTATTTCAGTATACATATGACTAAACATAAACATTGATAAACTATTTCATGTGTTTAAATGGTGATGTACTATTTAAAGTATGTACTTTTTTGTTGCCAACATCATTGCTTTAGAAATATTTGTTATATAAATTTAACTTAAATTATCCGACGATTAACATTTAAGCTTTCAGGTACTTCGACTTAATGCTGTTTTAGAACATACCCATAGTACAGCCTCCTTTTCGTTGGACAAGTACTTGTATGCTACGCTGAAAACCGGCATGGTACGTACATATACATTCACAAAACGGTAATGTAATATAATAGTATGAAAGATATCACAACTGTTGAATTTTGCTAACGTTCATGATCAGAAATTACATGTGCGGTAAAACATAACATTGCTATCATAAATTACAGCTGGAGAACCTAGAGTTTTACTCTTATATAATGAACGCATATTTAAACAACGTTAAAGGCATGCTGAGCATAAAGCATGGTCCTGAATGGATAACAGAGTAAACGCTAGCAAACACAAGTTATGCAACCACTGAAATATCTTTTAAAAAGCGCTTTGTTCAAAATTCCCCCTTATGCTGGAAATACACACACTTAGAAAGAATCAGTTTGTACATGCAAGCGAACTAATTAAACAATAATGGTAAAATGTATATATTCTTACATGCGTTGTTATGTCAATACCATATATGTTTATTCAGGCATACATGTATTAACATTACATAAGAATACGGCGATGTCAGGATCAGATTATCGTACAAACGAGAGTTACACTGTTATGAGGTTAATATTTATCGAGAACACATAAGAAGTGTTTCAAGTCAATTTACAATATCTGTGAATATGTTGATGATTTTCTCTTTTTATACAACATACATCATAACATTTACATTATTATATGTCGTTGATTGTTATATCAAGATATTTTAGTTTGACACCATTACGAGAATGCGTTCATATTCTTTGACATAATGCTGTTTTAGTAGAAAACCAATTAAATGCATCATAGAAATAAGCAGTAGCTAAAACGTAGATCAAATTGCTGCGACAAGCGCTTAATATAATAAAATGCAAACACAAAACTTTGTATTGATACTTTTTTTCTTCCTGCAAGTTTGACTGAATTTAACCAAACATAACATTGCACACTGTGGAAAATGTAACCTAAACCTGGAAATATATATAAAAATACATGATAATAAAGCTATCTCTCCAAGAATGAATAATCAGATCAAATTATGACATAGATTGTTGACAACGCTATTTTCCCAACATCGGTGTTTCACATGTGATTATAAGAGAAAGCATTTGTTTAAGAAAAGGATTTATTTTTATGAAATGTTATTTTAATATTAATATATGGAAACATAAAAAATAATAAAACTAGTTCAACTAAGCCATTGGATTTTAAATTTTGCATCTGTTTTAATGGTAATGTGATATTGAAGGTGTGATTATATGATTTGCCAAATTTTTAATTTATATAGACTTATTTATTTATATAAATTAAACTTAAATTATCCGACGACAAATATTAAAGCTTTCAGGTACTTCGACTTAATGCTGATTTAAAGGCATACTCATAGTACAGGCTCAGTCTCGTTCGACAAATACTGTTATGCTATGCTGAAATCTATCATGGTACATTATTTAACGTTCACGAAAATGGTAATACAACTGTACATATATTAAACAAAATTCACAACTTTTAGAATTTTGCTTACGTACATGATTCGAAATTACATGTACTTTAAATAATAACATGACAATCATAAATAAACGCTGGAGAAACTAGAGATTGGTAGTTTAAATTTGTTATATCGCATACTGGACCTTAAATTTGGTCCAGACTGTATTATAGGGTATACAAGTGTAAACAAATATTATGCCTCCCTAGAAATATTTTCAGAACACCAATCCCTACTTCATTGTAACTAGTCCGTGTGAGGGAAGTGATAAATTGCCTGACCAGAAAGCTGAAATGCAAAACATTACAATTACACGACAAAACTGCAGCAAACTGCAGCAAGCGCTTTGTTTATTTTTTCCCAAATGTTTTAAATGCATAAACATAGAAAGAAGCAGTGTCTCCATACAAGCGAAATTATTAAACTAGTAAGGCAGTATATATATTCCAACATGCGTTTGTATAACCTTGCCGGTTATTCAATGCTTATTGCATAAGAATAAGGCGATTTCAGAACCAATATTTTGAAAAAAATAGAAAATACAAATAAAAAAACCATATCCAGCTATTATAAGTTGACTCCATAAAGAGAGTGCGTTCATATTCTTTGACATAATACTGTTTCAGTAGAAAACCAAATAAATGCGTAAAAAATTAGCAGAAGCTAAAATGGTGATCTGATTGCTGCTACAAGCCCTTAATGTACCAAAATGACAACACAAAAGTTTGTTTTCATATGTTGTTTTTCTTCAAGTCATTATAAATTTATAAAATCAAACATAACATTGCACACTGTATAAAATGCAACCTAATGCTAAGAAAGTATATAATAGTACATAATAATAAAACTATCTGTCTAAGAATGAATAATCAGATGTGATTATAAAGAAAAACTTTGTTTAAAAAAAAATTAATTTTATGCCAAGTTATTTCTGTATTAATATGACGAAACATAAAAAATAATAAACTATTTCATCTTAGCAGTTGAATTTATGATTTAACATCAAGTTTAATGGTGATGTTCTATTTCAGGTTGAATGTTTTAATTTCTAAATGCATTGTTATAGACTAAGTTATTTATATTAATTGAACTTAAATCATCCGACGACAAAAATAAAAACTTTCACGTACTTCGACTTAATGCTGTGTTAAGGGCATCCCCATAGTACAGACTCCTTTTCCTTTGACAAATACTTGTATGTTATGTTGAAATCCATCATGATGCATAATTATACATTCACGATAACTGAAATAAAATCAGTAAAAGATGTCACAACTATTGGAATTGTGTTAACGTTTATGATCACATGTACTTTAAAATATGCATGTCTATTCTTAATAAATGCTGGAGCAACTAGAATTTTACTATTATATACTGAATGCATATTAAGAAAACGGTATATGCATGCTGATCATAAAGCATGGTCCTGAACGGATTACAGGGTATACACGAGTAGAAAAATTATGCACCCACAGAATATGTTCTAAAAAGCGCTTTGTTTAAAATTCCCCCTAATGCTGGAAATACTCACACATAGAAAGTATCCGCGTGTTCATGCAAGCGAAATAATTAACTTTTATAATAAAATGTATATATTCCTACATGCATTTTTATTTGACTACCATATAAGTGTTCAGGCGTACATTGTATGTATATTACATAAGAACAGGGCGATAGATTTCGTACAAATGAGAGCAACAATGCTAAGAGGTTACTATTTATCGAGAAATTAGTAGTGAATCAAGTCAATTTACACTATGCGTGAATATGTTTTATGTTTGTTCTATTTGTATATAAAAAATCATCATAACATCTACATGTATTATACGTCGTTACTTTTTATATGACGATATTTAATCTGACACCATAACGAGAATGCGTTCATATACTTCGACATAATACTGTTTGCGTAGAAAACAAAATACATTCTTACGGGAAATAATCAGAAGCTAAAACGTTTTTCATATTGCTGCAAACATTCCTAATATTATGAAATGAAAACACAAAACTTTGTATTCATTCGTTGCTTTTTTTTCTCCCAGCAATTGCACACTGTGGAAAATGCAACCTAATGCTGGAAATGTATATAAAAATACATAATAATAAAATATCTTTCTATGAATGAATAAGCAGATCTAATAACGAACAAGATTGTTGACAATGCTTTTTCGGACATACGTGTTTACACATGTGATTATAAGAGAAAACATTTGTTTTTTCAGTATTAATATGACTCAACATAAAATTTAATAAACTACTTCAACGAAGCAGTTGGGATTAAATTTAACATCAGTTTAAATGGTGAAGTTCCTTTTTAAGGTGTGAACATTTTTGTTGCCAAGATCAATTTTATATACTATTTACTTTATATAAATTGAATGTCAATTATCCGACGACAAAAATGAAAGCTGTCAGGTACCTCGACTCAATACTGTGTTAAGGGTATACCTGACGTACAGGCTTCTTTACGCTGGACAAATACTTGTATTATTTGCTAAATCCACCAAGATACATAATTTAGAAAAAACGGTAACAAAACACAAAACTTCAGGGTACAAAGTATGCCAAAACAAAATTGGGTACGAAAAAACATTTGGGTACGAAAAATACAGGGTATACACATGTAAACAAATATGCTTCCCTAGAAAGATTTTCAAAACAACAACCCGTCCTCAGGGGGGGATCCGGGATTTCTGGTTGGGGGTGGGAAGGGCGGGATATTCAAAGTTGTGCTGGTGGTCAAGGGGGGCCGCTAGAAACTCTGGTGGGTGCAGGGCATAGCCCTGATAGGGGTCCAGGGGGCGAAGCCCCCCGTAAGCACCACGATTTTAGATTTAAAGGCTTTGACAACCACTTCTCGAGCATGTCACGCCTTATATACTTTCATCAAAGTACCTTCTTTTAATGCCAAAACAGTGCATAGTTGGGAAAGATCACAATTAATATTACTACGCAATGCTAGATTTAGTTACTTTAATGTGTTTTGTTTTGATTTTATTTTAGGAATAAATTAAATTAAAAATTATTGTAGGATAAATAGAATACTATGTAAGTGTGATTGTGTACTTAAATTTATCCCACTCGTCTCAGAAAGGCTTACAAGGCTCGGCAAGCCTCGCCATGTAAACTTTTCTTCACTTGTGGGATAAATTTAAGTTCACAATCACACTAACATAGTATTCTCTATATAGGTAATAGACCAATTGCCTGAACAGAAAGCTGCGATGTAAACATTACAAAATACAAGACAAAATTGGAGCAAAACTTTTATCAGCGCTTTATTTAAAATTCCCTCCCAATACTGAACATGCATAAAAATAGATAAAAGAAATGCATCCATTGAAGCGAAATTATTAAATAGTAAAAAAATAAGTATTGTTTAAAGTCCATTTGAAATATGCGTAAACGTGTGCATGTGTCTTGTCTGTTACTAAACATAACATCATAAATCAAAATGTACATTAATAAAATATATCGATAATGTAACATCAATTGATTTTTGACAATATAGGCGTATGCGTTCATATACTTCGACCAAATACTGGTTTAGGGGAAACCAAATTAAATACATCAATTCAATGAGCAGACTCTCAAACTTTGATCACGTTGCTAAAACACGTGCTTACTCTAAAATATTATCGGTAAACAATTTGTGTACGGATAATGTTTTTCTCAAGCAAGTCCGTATGAATAAAACCAAATCTAACATTGTACACTAGGTAAAACTGCAACTTAATTCTGAAAACACTGCAAAATATATACAAAGAGTTATCCGTCTGAGTATGACTTATCAGATCTAATTATTAACTAGATTCCTGGCGATGCTGTCTTCCCGAGATCCATGATTACAAATAGGATTGTAATAGAAAGCATTTATTAAAAAAATAATGCTTGCAAATTAATTTTAGTTTGCATTAGACGAAACATTAAAATAAACAAACAGCTTTGTAATCGGATTTTAATTTGACATATCTTCAAATGTTGAAATGCTATATGATTTGTAGTCGGTGTTGTTGCCACAAATAGTGGTTATATATATATGTTTATGTATAAATCAACCCTGCATTATTGAGATATTAAACAATGAAAGCGTTTAGAGTATTCTGCTTAATGCTGATTAAAGGGTATATCCAAAGTACAGGCTCCGTTTTGCACAAATACGTGTATGCTGTGCTGAAATCCATCATGGTACATACTTATACATTCACGAAAACAGTTAAAAGATAAATACAGGATATAAAAACATTTTGAATTTTGTTAACATAATCAGAAATTACATGTACTTTAAAACATTATATTTCTTTCCTAAATAAACGCTGGAGCAACTAGAGTTTACACCTTTTGTAATTAACGCATATTGCGAAATTGATATAGGCATGCTGAACATAAAAATAACAGCAGTTGGATTTTTAATTTTGCATCTTTTTATATGCAGATGTGCTATGTAAGGTGTGAACGTTTTTGTTGCCAAACTCATTGTTTTAGATTTATTTCTTTTTATAAAAAACACATAAATTATCCGACGACAAACATACAAGTTTTCAGGTACTTCGACTTAATGCTTATTAAAGGGCTAACCCATAGTAAGGCCTCCTTTACGTTGGACTGTACTTGTATGCTATGCTTATACCCAGCATGGCACGTCAATATACATTCACAAAAACGGTAATAAAATATATAAAATATATCAAAACTGTTGATTTTGTTGTTAACGTCCATGATCAGAAATAACATGTACTTTAACATATAACATTTGTATCCTTTATAAAGGCTGGAGAAACTAGAGTTGTACTCTTATATAAAGATCACATATTTAAAAAAAAAAAGTTAAATGCATGCTGAACAAAAATCATGGTCCTGAAGGGATTACAGGGTATACACGACCAAACAAAAGTTATAAAACCCCATGAACAGGTTTGAACGACGACAATAATAAAAGCTTTCATGTACTTCGACTTTATGCTGATTTAAGGCCATACCCATAGTTCAGGCTCCTTTTCGTTGGAGAAATACTTGTATGCTATGCTGAACACCATCATGGTACATAATTAAACACGCACGAAAACGGTAATAAATATTATTAAAGATATCACAACTTTTGGAATTTATGTTAACGTACATTATCAGAAAGTACATGTACATTAAATCATAGCATGTCTATCCGAAATAAACGCTGGAGCATCTAGAGATTCACTCTTATATAACGAAAGCATATTGAGAAAACGCTATAGGCATGCTGAACAAAAACATGGTCCTGAATGGATTACAGGGTATACACGTGTAAACATTAAGTATGCAGCCCCAGAATAAGTTTTATTAGTTATTGATGGGAATGCTGTAATGCTGGAGCAGCGGAAGTTTTACATTAGTATACTTCACAAAACACTTTGTTTAAAATTACCACTAATGCTGGATATACACAGACATAGACAAAGTCAGTGCGTACATTACATGCAAGCATAATCATTAAACTATTATGGTAAAATGTATATACTCCTACAGGTGTTTTATTTGCCTACCATGTACATGTATGCATATTCAGGCGTACCCGTTATGCATATTACATAATAGTAGGGCGATATCAGAATAAGTATTCCGTTCAAATGAGAGTCACAATGATATAAGGAAATTATTTATCGAGATCATGTAAGAAGTGAATGAAGACAATTTAAAATATGCGTGAATATGTTAACGTTTGTTTTCTGTTGTGTTTTTTTTTCCAATAAAATCATACATTCTACATTTATAAATATCGTTCAATGTCATATCCAGCTATAATTTGACATCATAAAGAGAATGCGTAAATATTCTTCTACATAATACTGTTTAAGTAGAAAACCTAATAAATGCGTTATAGAAATTAGCAGAAGCTAACATTGTGATAACATTGTTTCTACAAGCCCTTAATGTAATAAAATGACAACACAACACTTTGTTTTTATATGTTGTTTTTCTTCCAGTCAGTATGAATTTATAAAACCAAACATAGAATTTCACACTGTGATAAAAATGTGGGAAAGTATATAAAAGTACTTATTAATAAAACTATCTGTCTAAGAATGAATAATCAGATGTAATTATGAACTAGATTGTTTACAATGCTATTTTCCTGACATCTGTATTTTCACCTGTGATAATAGAGATAAAAAATGTTTAAAAAATAAATAAATTTTGTATGCATAGTTATTTCAGTAATAATATGACGAAACATAAAAAATAATAAACTATTTCATCTAAGCAATTGGATTTTTAATCTAACATCTAGTTTAATGATGATGTTCTATTTCAGGTTGAATGTTTTTGTTTCTAAATGCATTGCTATAGACTTATTTATTTATATAAATTGAACTTAAATCATCCGACGACAAAAATTAAAGCTTTCACGTACTTTGACTTAATGTTGTGTAAATGGCATACCCATAGTACAGACGCTTTTTCGTTGGACAAATGATTGTATGCTTTGCTGAAATCCATCATGGTTCTTAATTTTAAATTCACGAACACTGTTCACGGTTTGGTAAATTGACAAAATTGAAAAAAGTTGTTTCAGATTCGCAAATGTTCGGTTCAGTTATGATATTTGTGAGGAAACAGTATTACTGAACATTTGCCACGGTCCAATATAGCCATTATATGCGTCTAGCCATTATATGCGTCTTTTGACGATTTAAAAGCCTAAAAATTATAAAGCGTTGCAACGCGAAACGATTGAATAATTTGGAGAGGTCTCTTGTTGTCGTTTAAATTTGTAAAACTACGAAGATTGCTTATATAAGGTATAAAATACGCATATTATGTATTTTTGGCAGGATAGCTCAGTTGGCTAATGCATTTTTACTTAAGGATTCCGGGGGTCACTGGTTCGAGCCCTGCTGTGGGCTACTTTTGTTTCCTTTTTAAAAATGTATTTTTGATTTTTTACTGAAGCTATTAAAATTTAATGTTTACATTTATCAATATAAAGCATTCAATGACAAACTTCAAAACATGCCAAAATCTGTGAAAAGGCCCCTTTTAATATATAAAACTTATGGAATTGTGTTAACGTTCATGATCAAATAGATTACTAGCACTTTAAAACATGACATATCATAAATAAATGCTGGGGCAACTAGAGTTTTACTCTTATATAATGAATGCATATTTAGAAAACGGTATATGCATGCTGATCATAAAACATGGTCCTGAATGGATTACATGGTATAAACGAGTAGACATATTATGCAACCGCAGAATATGTTTGAAAAAGCGCTTTGCTTAAAATTCCCCCTAATGCTGGAAATACTCACACATACAAAGAATCCGTTTGTTCATGCCCGCGAAATAATAAGCTATTATAGTAAAATATATATATTCCTACATGTATTTTTATTTGACTACCCTTTACGTGTTAAGGCGTACATTGTATGCATATTACATGATAATAGGGCGATATATTTCGTACAAATGAGAGTAAAAATGCTAAGAGGTTACTATTTATCGAGAAATAAGTAGTGAATCAAGTCAATTGACAATATGCGTGAATATGTTTACGTTGTTCTGTATTTTATTTAAAAAAAAACATCATACAATTTAAATTTATTATATGTCGTTACATTTTATATGAAGATATTTAATCTGACATCATAAAGAGAATGTGTTCATATACTTCGACATAATACTGTTTGCGTAGAAAGCAACATACATTCTTACATAAAATAATCGGAAGCTAAAATATTGCTGCAAAAAGCCCTTAATATAAATAAATGAAAGCACAAAACTTTGTAATCCTTTTTTTTTCTTCCAGCAATGGCACGCTGTGGAAAATGCAACCTATTGCTGAAAATGTATATACAAATACATAATAAAAATATCTTTCTAAGAATGAATAAGCAGATCTGATAATGTACTTAAAACGACAACATTTCTATCCTAAATAAACGCTGGAGCAAGAGTTTTTCTCTCTCTTATATAAAAAACGCATATTTAGAAAACGATATAGGCATACTGAACATAAAACATGAATGGATTACAGGGTATACACGTGTAAACGTAAATTATGAAGCCCAGAATATGTTGTAAAAAGCGCTTTGTTTAAAAATCAACATGATGATGGAAATACACACACATAGGAAGAATCCGTTTGTCAATGCAAGCGAAATAATAAATTATAATGGGGAAATGTATATATTCCTACAACGGTTCTATTTGACTGCAATATATGTGTATTCCGGAGTACATTATATGCATATTACATAAGAATAAGGCGATATCAGAATCAGTATTTCGTACAAATGAGAGTTACAATGCCACAAGGTTAATATTTATAAAAAACACCTCAGCAGTGAATCAAGTCAATTTACAACATGTGTGAATATGCCACGTTTTCTTCTGTTTGTTTTTTATATAAAAAAAATCATCATTTCATCTACATGTATTATATATCGCTAAATCTTATATGAAGATATTTATTCTGACACCATCAAGAGAGTACGTACAGATATTTCGACATAATACTGTTTTAGTAGAAAACAAAATAAATGCATAAAAGAAATTATCAGAAGCTGAAACTTTGATCACGCTCCTGCAACAAGCCTTTATTATACAAAAAGACATAACACAACTTTTTATTTATACTTTCTTTTCTTCCAGCAAGTCCGAATGAATAAACCAAACATGAAAATATATATAAAATACATTAATAAATATACTGCTAAGTATAAAGAAACAGATACAATTATGCACTATATTGTTTGCAACGCTACTTTTCCAACATATGTATTTAAAAATGTGATTATAATAGAAAGCATTTGTTTAAGAATAGGATTTATTTTTATGCTTAGTTATTACAGTATGTATATGACAAAACATACATATTAATAAAATATTTCATCTAAGCAGTTGGATTTGTATTTTGAATTATTTTTAAGGTACTTCGACAAAACGCTGATTTTAGGGCTAACCAATAGTACAGCCTCCATTTCGTTGGACAATTACGTGTATGCTATGCTGACAATATCATGGTACATAAGTATACATTAACGAAAACGGTAATAAAATAAATATAAGATATCACATCTCTAGGAATTGTGTTAACGTACATGATCAGAAATTACATGTACTAATTTCTATCATAAATAAACGCTGGAGCACCAGAGTTTTACTCTGATATAATGAACGCATATTTAGAAAACGATATAGCCATGCTGAACATAAAACATGGTCCTGAATGGATTGCATGGTAAACACGTATAAACTGGAAATACACACGCATGGAAATAATCAGTTTGTCCATGCAAGCAAAATAATTAAAATATTATGCTAAAATGAAAATATTTTCCTACATACGTTTTTTGTTTGCTTAGCATGTATGCATATCCAAGCGTACACTGTATGCACATTACTTACCAATAAGGCGATATCAAAATTAGTATTTCGCGCAATGAGAGTTCCAATGCTCAGCTATAAGGTCAATATTTATCCAGAACACAGAAGTGGTGAGTCATGTCTATTTTAAATATAGGTCAATATGTTAACCATTTTTTGTTTGTGTTTTTATAAAAAAATACATAATAAAATCTACATTCTTTATATATCGTTATATTTTATTTGAAGATATTTAGTTTGACATATTACGATAATGCGTGTATATACTTCGACATTATACTGTTTCAGATAAAAATATATCAATAAAAGAAATTATCAGAAGCTATACCCTTGATCACGTTGCTGCAACAAGCCCTAAATGCCAACACAATTTTTTATTGATACTTTTTTTTTCTTCCAGCAAGTCCGAATGAATAAAACCAAACATAGCTTTGCACGGTGTGAGTAATGCAACCTAATGCTGAAAATTTATATAAAATACATAAAATTAAAGCGATCCGTCTAAGTATAAAGAATCAGATAATATTATAAACTAGATTGTTGGCCATTCTACTTTCCCAACATCTGTGTGTACACATGTTATGATATGAGAAAATATTTGTTAAAGATAAGAATGTATTGTTATGCAAAGTAATTTCAGTATTCATATGCCTCAACATAAACATTGATTAACTATTTCATGTGTTTAAATGGTGATGTACTATTTAAAGAATGTACTTTTTGTTGCCTAAATCATTGCTAAAGACATATACATTCACAAAACGGTAATGAAATATAATAGTATGAAAGATATCACAACTGTTGAATTGTGCTAACGTCCATGATCAGAAATTACATCTGCGGTAAAACATAACATTGCTATCATAAATTACAGCTGGAGAACCTAGAGTTTTACTCTTATATAATGAAAGCATATTTAAACAACGTTAAAGGCATGCTGAACATAAAGCATGGCCCTGAATGGATAACAGAGTATACGCTAGCAAACAATAAACAATAATGGTAAAATGTATATATTCTTACATGCGTTGTTATGTCAGTACCATATATGTTTATTCAGGCATACACTGTATGCAAATTACATAAGAATACGGCGATGTCAGGATCAGATTCTCGTACAAACGAGAGTTACACTGTTATGAGGTTAATATTTTTCGAAAGACGCGTTTCAAGTTAATTTACAATATGCGTGAATATGTTGATGATTTTCTGTTTTTATACAACATCCATCATAACATCTACATTATTATATATCGTTAATTGTTATATCGAGATATATTAGTTTTTACACCAATACGAGAATGCGTTCATATTCTTTGACATAATGCTGTTTTAGTAGAAAACCAATTAAATGCATCATAGAAATAAGCAGCAGCTGAAACGTAGATCAAATTGCTGCGACAAGCGCTTAATATAATAAAATTCCAACTCAAAACTTTGTATCGATAGTTTGTTCTTCCTGCAAGTTTGACTGAATTTAACCAAACATAGCATTGCACAATGTGGAAAAGGTAACCTAATTCTGGAAATATATATAAAAATACATAAAAATAAAGCTATCTCTCCAAGAATGAATAATCAGATCAAATTATGACATAAATTGTTTACAATGCTATTTTCCCAACATCGGTGTTTCACATGTGATTATAAGAGAAAGCATTTGTTTAAGAAAAGGATTTATTTTTATGCAAAGTTATTTCAATATAAATATATGGAAACATTAAACATTATGAACTGGTTCAACTAAGCCATTGAATTTTAAATTTTGCATCTGTTTAAATGGTATAGTGATATTGAAGGTGTGATCATATGATTTGCCGAATTATTTTTTATAGACTAATTTATTTATATTAATTAAACTTAAATTATCCGACGACAAATATTCAGGTATTCAATATTTCAGGTACTTCGACTTAATGCTGATTTAAGGGCATACCCATAGTACAGGCTCCGTTTCGTTCGACAAATACTGTTATGCTATGATGAAATCTAGCATGGTACATTATTTAACGTTCACGAAAATGGTTATACATATATTAAACAAAATTCACAACTTTTAGAATTTTGCTAACGTACAGGATACGAAATTACATGTACTTTAAAACATAACATGACAATCATAAATAAACGCTGGAGCAACTAGAGATTGGTAGTTTAAATGTGTCATATCGCATACTGGACCTTACATTTGGTCCAGACTGTATTATAGGGTATAAACGTGTAAACAAATATTATGCCTCCCTAGAAATATTTTCAGAACACCAATCCGTACTTCATTGTAACTAGTCCGTGTGAGGGAAGTGATACATTGCCTGACCAGAAAGCTGAAATGCAAAACATGACAATTACACGACAAAACTGCAGTAAACTGCAGCAAGCGCTTTGTTTAATTTTTTTTCCAAATGTTTTAAATGCATAAACATAGAAAGAAGCAGTGCGTCCATACAAGCGAAATTATTAAACTTGTAAGGCAGTATATATTTTTCAACATGCGTTGTATAACCTTGCCGGTTATTCAATTCTTATTGCATAAGAATAAGGCGATATCAGAACCAATATTTTGTACAAATAGAAAATACAAATAAGAAATGTTTGGTTGTAAAGTTATTTAAACATGCATACGACAAAACAAAATAAAACTATTTCGACTTTACAATTGGATTTTAAATTTACATCTGTTTAAATTGTTTAGTGCTATTTTACTTCTGTTCGGTCCTTTTCCCACAATCGTTCTTATATTATTTTATTTCTTGATGCGAATTGACCTTGCCTTATTCGGACGACAAAAATGAAAGCTTTCAGATTCTACGATTTAATTATGCTTTAAGGCCATACTCACAGCACAGGCTTCTTTTTGTTGGACAAATACTTTTACATTAACGGTAACAAATCATAAACATTTAGAAAATTATTGACACACATGTTCAGAAATTATTTAAAAACATTTAATGTATATCCTTATTTACAAGAATAAATATCATGAATGTAAATGTTTAAATGACTTTATTGATATTAACGAAAGAAATCTTAATATGTGTTGTATCAGTATGACGCTTTATTAGCATTAACACGGTGCCTATACCACGTGACTTTTTCGGATCTGTGTTGGGAGAATAAAGCGCGACCCAGTTGACATTTTTAAGGATCTCTTTTTAAATATTTCACCATTATTTTAATGGGATAAAGTGGAGAGCCCGCTATTTTGTGAGAGTTTTCTATAGGTTTTATGATCTTTTTAAACAAATAAGTATTTTTTCAGTAAAGTGCAACCGCGCGTTTGAACGGCTAGACAAATGTCGGATCAGTGTGGGGACTTCATATTGCGGTTGCACTTTACTGAAAAATACTTATTTGTTTTAAAAGATCATGATACCTTTAGAAAACTCTCACGAATGAGCTGGCTCTCCACTGCAATAGACCAATTTCCTGAACAGAAAGCTGCGATGTAAACATTACAAAATACAAGACAAAATTGGAGCAAAACTTTTATCAGCGCTTTATTTAAAATTCCCTCCCAATACTGAACATGAATACAAATAGATAAAAGAAATGCATCCATTGAAGCGATATTATTAAAGTAGTAAAAAAATAAGTATTGTTTTAAGTCCATTTGAAATATGCGTAGACGTGTGCATGTGTGTCGTCTCTCACTAAACATAACATCATAAATCAAAATGAACATTTATCATACATCGATAATGTAACATCAATTGATTTTTGACAAAATACTGGTTTAGGGGAAACCAAATTAAATACATCAATTCAATTAGCAGACTCTAACACTTCGATCACGTTGCTGAAACACGTGCTTACTCTAAAATATTGTCGGTAAAAAAATTGTGTAAGGATATTGTTTTCCTCAAGCAAGTCCGTATGAACAAACCAAACCTAACATTGTACACTAGGTAAAACTGCAACTTAATTCTGAAAACTCTGCAAAATATATACAAAAAGTTATCCGTCTGAATATGACTTATCAGATCTAATTATTAACTAGATTCTTGGCGATGCTGTCTTCCCGACATCTGTGATTACAAATATGATTGTAAAAGAAAGCATTTGTTGAAAAAATAATGCTTGCAAATTAATTTTAGTTTGCATTAGACGAAACATTAAAATAAACAAACAGCTTTGTAATCGGATTTTAATTTGACATATCTTCAAATGTTGAAATGCTTTATGTTTTGTATTCGGTGTTGTTGCCACAAATAGTTGTTATATATATGTTTATGTATAAATCAAACCTGAATAATTGAGATGTTTAACAATGAAAGCTTTTATATTATTCTGCTTAATGCTGATTTAAGGGCATATCCATAGTACAGGCTCCTTTTTGCACAAATACGTGTATGCTGTGCTGACATCCATCATGGTACATAATTATACATTCATGAAAACAGTTAAAAGATAAATAAAGGATATAACAACATTTTGGATTTTGTTAACATACATAATCAGAAAGTACGTGCACTTTAAAACATTGTATTTATTTCGTAAATAAACGCTGGAGCAATTAGAGTTTTACCCTTTTTTAATTAACGCATATTGCGAAAACGATATAGGCATGCTGAACATAAAAATAACAGCAGTTGGATTTTTAATTTTGCATCTTTTTATATGGAAATGTGCTATGTAAGGTGTAAACGTTTTTGTAGCCAAAATCATTGTCTTAGATTATTTTTTTTTAATAAAATGAACATAAATTATCCGACGACAAACAAAAAAGTTTTCGGGTACTTCGACTTAATGCTGATTAAAGGGCTAACCCATAGTAAGGCCTCCTTTACGTTTGACTGTACTTGTATGTTGTGCTTAAACCCAGCATGGTACGTAAATATACATTCACAAAAACGGTAATAAAATTTATAAAAGTTATCAAATCTGTTGATTTTTGTTATCGTACATGATCAGAAATAACATGTACTTTAAAATATAACATTTGTATCCTTTATACAGGCTGGAGAAACTAGAGTTTTACTCTTATATAATGATGGCATATTTAAAAAACGTTAAATGCATGCTGAACATAAAACATGGTCCTGAAGGGATTACAGGGTATACACGACCAAACAAAAGTTATAAAACCCCACGAAGATGTTTTGAAAGACGACAAAAATAAAAGCGTTCATGTACTTCAATTTAATGCTGATTAAAGGCCATACCCATAGTACAGGCTCCTTTTCGTTGGAGAAACTATGCTATGCTGAACACCATCATGGTACATAATTAAACATGCACGAAAACGGTAATAAATATTATTAAAGCTATCACAACTTTTGAATTTATGTTAACGTATATTATCAAAAATTACATGTACATTAAATCATAACATGTCTATCCTAAATAAACGCTGAAGCAACTAGACTAACTCTTATATAATGAAAGCATGTTGAGAAAACGCTATAGGCATGCTGAACAAAAACATGGTCCTGAATGGATTACAGGATGAACATGTGTAAACATAAAGTATGCAACCTCAGAATATGTTTTAAAAGTTATTGATAGGAATGCTGTGCTGCTGGAGCAGCGGAAGTTTTACATTAGTATACTTCACAAAACACTTTGTTTAAAAATCCCACTAATGCTGGATATACACAGACGTAGACAGAGTGAGTGTGTAAATTACATGCAATCTTTATAATTAAACTATTTCGGTAAAATGTATATATTCCTTCAAGTTTATTTACTTGCCTTCCATGTACATGTATGTATATTCAGGCGTAACTATTATGCATATCACATAAGAGTAGATCGATTACAGAATCAGTATTTTGTTTAAATGAGAAGAGTTACAATGCTATGATGAAATTATTTATGAGAACATGTAAGTAGTGAATGAAGACAATTTACAATATGCGTGAATATGATGTTAGTTTTCTGTTGGGTGTTTGATAAAATCATAAAATCTACATTAATATATATCGTTAATTGTCATGTCCAGCTATTATAATTTGACTCCATAAAGAGAATGCGTTCATATTCTTCGACAAAATACTGTTTCAGAAGAAAACCAAATAAATGCGTCAGAAATTAGCGGAAGCTAAAATTGTGATCACATTGCTGCTACAAGCCCTTAATATACTAAAATGACAACACAAATGTTTGTTTTCATATGTTGTTTTTCTTCAAGTCAGTATGAATTTATAAAACCAAACATAACATTGCACACTGTATAAAATGCAACTTAATGCTGGGAAAGTATATAAAAGTACATAATAATAAAACTTGATGTCTGCGAATGAATAATCAGATGTGATTATAAAAAAAACTTTGTTTAAGAAACAGATTAATTTTATGCAAATTTATTTCAGTATTAATATGACGAAACATAAAAAATAATAAACTATTTCATCTTAGCAGTTGGATTTGTTATTTAACATCTAGTTAAATGGTGATGTTCTATTTCAGGTTGAATGTTTTTATTTCTAAATGCATTGTTATAGACTAATTTATTTATATAAATTGAACTTAAATCATCCGACGACAAAAACACAAGCTTTCACGTACTTCGATTTAATGCTGTGTTAAGGGCATCCCCATAGTACAGACTCTTTTTCGTTGGACAAACGATGTTGTATGCTATGTTGAAATCCATCATGATGCATAATTATACATTCACGAAAACTGAAATAAAATATGTAAAAGATGTAACAACTATTGGAATTGTATTTACGTTTATGATCACATAGATTACATGTACTTTAAAATATGATTTTTCTATCCTAAATAAATGCTGGAGCAACTAGAGTTTTACTATAGGGATAATACACGTTTTCGAGGGCATGATCGTCTGCGGGCGCTCGAAAAAGCGCACTCGGGCAGGAACGGATTTTGAGAGCGCCCGCAGGCACGAGGGCAGGAACGGATTTTGAGAGCGCCGGCAGATGATCATGTCCGAGAAAATGGGTATTTTCGCTATTATTGCATTAACAAATCACACATACCAAAATAATTTTAAATAACATTGAAAACAATATTTTGTTCATACGACATCGACAAAATAATTCGATTATTTAAATACAGTTCAAGGTTGTGTTTTAGATATGCCTCACTCGGTCATCATCCGAAATGACGAGGCTTTACCTTCGGTGGGAAGTTTTCGATTAAAAATGTGTTTAAACAGTGGATTAATGCAAAGTTGAAATGCAGCAGCGTAAAGTAAGAAATGAGGAATTATTTTGGAATTTACAGCAGGAACGTTGAAGGTACATAAACACTTACATTTACAGCATAGTCTTTTGAAAGTGTTGAGTAAATAACCTTAACTTCAATGACGTTGCCAATACAATAAAGCTGTTGTCAAGAGAGTGCAGGTGATATAGTAACTTGAAAAGTGGATTGAAATAGTCATTATCCCTGCATGCATGTGGAAACTGATGCTTATTCAGTTCCCCATTTATGCTTGGAAAGTCGTCGAAGGCTGGAGAAGGGAAGTAACTGCGCGTAGACCAGATTATGGATATGTAAAACACATAACAGCGCTTGAACGGCACGTGAATCGCATTGTTAATACATGATTTCTCCCGTTCAAGCCCTCTTTTTGCCAAGTTTCTGCACCCCGCCAGAGGGCATTATAGATAGAGTTTATGCAATAATATTATATAATGAATGCATATTTAGAAAACGGTATATTCATTCTGATCATAAAACATGGTCATGAACAGATTACAGGGTATAAACGAACAGAAAAATTATGCAACCACAGAATATGTTCTAAAAAGCGCTTTGTTTAAAATTCCCCCTAATGCTGGAAATACTCACACATAGAAAGTATCCGTTTGTTCATGCAAGCAAAATAATAAACTATTATAATAAAATGTATATATTCCTACATGCATTTTTATTTGACTACCATATATGTGTTCAGGCGTACATTGTATGCATATTACATAAGAACAGGGCGATAGATTTCGTACAAATGAGAGCAACAATGCTAAGAGGTTACTATTTATTGAGAAATAAGTAGTGAATCAAATCAATTTACACTTTGCGTGAATATGCTTTACGTTTGTTCTATTTTTATATAAAAAATCATCATAAAATCTACATTTATTATATGTCGTTACATTTTATATGACGATATTTAATCTGACACCATAACGAGAATGCGTTCATATACTTCGACATAATACTGTTTGCGTAGAAAACAAAATACATTCTTACGGGAAATAATCAGAAGCTAAAACGTGTTTCATATTGCTGCAAAAAGCCCGTAATATAATGAAATGAAAGCACAAAACTTTGTATTTATACGTTGCTTTTTTTCTTCCAGCAATTGCACACTGTGGAAAATGCAACCTTATGCTGGAAATGTATATAAAAAAACATAATAATAAAATATCTTTCTAAGAATGAATAAGCAGATCTAAAAATGAACAAGATTGTTGACAATGCTTTTTTCGGATATACGTGTTTACACATGTGATTATAAGAGAAAACATGTGTTAACGAAACTGATTTATTTTTATGCAAAGTTATTTCAGTATTAAAATGACTCAACATAAACATTAATAAACTACTTCAACTAAGCAGTTGGGATTAAATTTAACATCAGTTTAAATGGTGAAGTGCCTTTTTAAGGTGTGAACATTTTTGTTGCCAAGATCAATTTTATAGACTATTTACTTTATATAAATTGATTGTCAATTATCCGACGACAAACATGAAAGCTGTCAGGTACCTCGACTCAATACTGTGTTAAGGGTATACCTGACGTACAGGCTTCTTTACGCTGGACATTTACTTGTATTATTTGCTCAAATCCACCAAGATACATAATTTAGAAAACGGTAACAAAACACAAAACTTCAGGGTACAAACAAAGTATGCCAAAACAAAATTGGGTACGAAAAAACATTTGGGTACGAAAAATACAGGGTATATACATTAAAACAAATATGCTTCCCTAGAAAGATTTTCAAAACAACAACCCGTCCACAGGGGCGGATCCGGGATTTCTGGTTTGGGGTGGGGGGCGGGATATTCAAAGTTTTGCTGGTGGTCCAGGGGGGCCGCTAGAACCTCTGGTGGGTGCAGGGCATAGTCCTGATAGGGGTCCAGGGGGGCAAAGCCCCCCCCCCTCCCTAAGCTCCACGATTTTAGTGATTTTGAAGGCTTTGACAACCACTTCTCGACCATGTCACGCCTTATATACTTTCATCAAAGTACCTTCTTTTAATGCCAAAAAGTGCATAGTTTATCGTTTTGGGGGTCCAGGGGGGCAAAGCTCCCTGGAAGCGCCACGATTATAGTGATGTTGAATGCTTTGACATGTTTAAATAGGTGATTAAGATCTAGTTAAGTGTTAAACATCAAATGAATTGACTTTACTTTGGCGATTTTAGGGGATCCGCCTATGGTCCTACATTGCATAGCATCACAAAATATCAGAAAAACTGCGGTCAGTGCTGTGTTCAAAATTCCCTTCAAATGCCTACAAATGCATGGAAATAGAAAGATGCAAGCGAAATTATAAAACTTGTATGGCAAAATATATGTATATTGCAACATGCTTGTTTATAGCCGTATATGAATATTCAGGCGTACAATTTTTGACAATTGCATACCAATTATGCGATATCAGAACAAATATTTTGTACAAATGAGAATATTGTATGTATCGAACCCGTATTATGTATAATAGTTAATACACAATATGTGTGAGTGCACTGTTATGTTTGTTTGTCTGTTTTTTATTCTTCTTAAAGTATAATCATAAAGTATACATTTATTAAATATCGTTAAATCTTATATCGAGAGGTCTTATTTTTACGACAGTAGGAGAATGCGTTGTCATATACTTCGATACAATACTGGCGTAAGTGAAAACCAAATAAATGCATCAAATAAATTAGCAGACGCGTTTTTTTGTGTTTTTTTGTTCAAACGAAAAGAAAAATTGATACTTATTATTTCGTTCATTGCATCGTGCCTCAGAAAACTATAACTCTGTTGCTGTGGTTTCTTCTAACCATTGATTAATATAGCCGTTATTAAATTATTTATATGCTCTCTTTTATTGCCTTTCAATTTGTATTACAAAAGAATATTCACACTTATGTGTGTTTTATATCGCTGGGCTAAGTGTGAGGTTCGGGATCTCTCAAATAGTTTTAAATTCGCAATGCTATGTATTTAATGAACGTTCATAGCAGATGACCACACTTTTATTCAATGTCGTTTTTTACGTTGTTTCGTTTTGTTTTTGTTTTAACCATTAGCTGGCCATCATTATAGAGACGCTAATCAAAATCCACCAAAGAACTAATTCAGTTATCAAAATTAGAATTTATATAATATTTGTAATTACACTTACATTGATAAGAATATTAACCATAAAGGTAATTGGCTATTCGAAGCATCACGTGATAAGTAAATGTGAGGTAAATTTGGCGCAATAAATGCAAGCACTAAACTGTAAACAAATAATAAAGCAGAAGTAAAAGGCGTACACTGATTCATTCGTGCAAAGCAATGTCGTAACGGTTTAGCACAACACCGACCATAGGTGAGTCGAAATAAATGTAAGATCTTGAATGTTCCACAAACGTCTGAAGTAACCAACAAAAAGCACACAATACTTGGATAAATTTAATGCATCGCCGAGGTCGCGATCGAACAGAGCAATTGAATCTAAAAAAATAAACGTATATATCTGAGTGCACCCTAATTCCTAACATTTACTTAGTGTATGTGTTCTATTTTTAGATCAGAGAAAAATCAGCACGCGGATAATACATAAATATTATAAATATTAAATATATTATTAAATTGTAAGAAAATTATCATAAACGCATAATAAAATTATGCTGTTACGTTTACAGACGTGTATCGGCAGAATATATTTTTATTTATTATTTATTATTTAAATATTTATTTTTGCTAAATTTATCAACAGTCTTAGAGAAGTAGAGCGTAAATTAGTATGTTTTCGGTATTAAGTTCCCTTCTCCCAAGTGCATTGAAGAGATAAAGTGAAATTTCTATATGGGTTTTTTGGCATTAGGTAGAAATAGAATTAAGTCGAAAATGAAAATTTAGAAATTTAACATATAATTGTGCAAAATTTAAAATATTTTTTCATAGTTTTACAATGTTTTTCTCTTAAATTATTTAATTATGAGATTGTTATTAAATATAAACTAAGTTTAAAGAAGTTAAAAAACATCGCCAAAGTGCTGTGTTTTTGCGCACTTCGCCCTAAGGTGACGATAGTATTTATATATATATATATATATATATATATATATATATATATATATATATATATATATATATTATTGTTTTGGTGTTTTCGTTGGACATATTTTGAAACATGTTTAAGGTAATAGTTGCTTTTTAAGTTAATCTATGTATACCATTATTCTCGCTTTTGCTCTAAGCGTATGTATGATTGTGTTAGATTTCGTTGTTTATATCGTGATAACCGTAATGATTTATGTCATGGCTTATTCATTGTTGTATGATTTGTTATCATTACTCCATGATTCTGTTGGCTCCGTATTATATTCATATTCAATGGCATGTAAATAAAGTTGGCGTTGCTGTCTTATTTAAGTTAATGTTGACAATAATGTTTATTTCTGCAGATATTTTGACACATTTATTTTAACAGTCTCCATCCTTTTAATTGATGAACACTAAAACATTTATTATGGATAAACATTTGTAGCGGTATTGATAACATGTGTATATTCATTTAAAATGTTGAGAGAAACATTCATCTTTTTAATCATACCATCAAACCTATCATCTTGTATGCAAGTGAGATAGATATGGGGAATTCCAAACATCACTAGTTCTTCTGTAAGGAAAACACACTATAATTTATTGAATTCTTTCGCAATATGTATTGTGATAAAATGCAAGTGTAAATTTTAAAATACGTTCTTGGTGTACACAAAAATGCAACAAATGAAGCAGTGTGTGGTGAATTAGGAAAATACCCGCTATATAGTGATGTGATATGTAACAAAATTAAATTTTATCAAAGACTGATTCCCGAAAATGTAAGCAAACTTCTCCCTGCTGCTTTTGTTAAAAGCAAACTATTTTATGTTAATAAGAAAGCAAGCTGGGTGTCCTCGGTACAACATTGTTTTAATTTAGATATTTTGCATGCTGATTTGTATAATAAGAACTTAATAAATACTGCTAAATTAAAGGGAGTGAATACAACATGTATGTTTAAAACCAACTGGTGCTTAAAAATCACAGGCAATGAAGGGAAGCTTAGAACGTACTCATTATTCAAGCAAAGATTTTGTAGAGAAAAGTACTTTCGACATATAAAAGATAAAGATGGAAGAACCTTTATTTACCAAATTTACCAAACTAATGATAAGTGCTCAAACATTGCACATAGAAACAGGCAGATATAAGAAACTCCCACAAATCAAAGATTTTGTAATTGTTGCTCTTCTAATCTTGTTGAAGACGAAAGTCATTTTACTATGTGTTGTAAAAATTTCGATATAAGTAGAGAATCATTTTTCAAACAAATTAAAATTTTAAATAAAAACTTTGTGTTTCTTAATAAAGAGCAAAACTTTGTTTGGTTAATGTCAACTGAAGACAGCGAAGTTCTGAAATTCTTTTCTAAATATCTACTCGAGATTTATGTTTACGTATTTTTCTGTAAGGTTAACATTTGTCAGGCCATTGATTTGTTTATTATATTTTTTTATAATTAGATTGAATTTACTTTATTTCATCACTTATTTTCACGTTGTTAAGCTTATGTTATTTGTGTTCCCACCAATACGAATTAAGCTTTAGTTACTTTGATTACCTTATTTCTACCATACTTTATTGATGGTTGTAATATCATGTTACTTGCTTAATGTTTTATCTTTGTGATTATATATGTCATTCTGTATGACCCTTGATTAGCTTAATAAAGTTATTCTATTCTATTCTATTCTTTACCGTTATTATTGTGGTTATCGTATTGCTACTGTAGCTGTGGTACATGTAATACTTACTGATGGGTATATTGTCAATGTTTCTATACATGTATTTATGAATTAAGTGATGTCCTTTTCCATATATTGATATGACCGTATACAATGTTACGTGAAGTATAAAAACAGTTTTGTTTTAATAGAATATACTTAGTAAAACGAAACAGCAGAGCGTCTAAGCGCCGTAACATTAAGTAGCACTGCTTAGGGTATCTGGTAGTAGTCATCTGTGTTAGAGTCACCCAGTATTTGACACACTTGAACATATAGTCAACGTTAGGGGGGAGGCGTCCACATTCTGCTAATGCAAAACGGTTTGTTACGTTTTGATGTAAACATGCTTACCTTTTGAAAAATGAATTCGTGCGCTTTCTATTTTATCACACATTTGATGTCTCCATAATTCCGCCGAGAATAGCAATATTGGTTTGACAATTGCATCGAATAATGTAAAAGCTTCGTGGTAATGAAAGTTGCCAAAATATGTTTGGTAACGAAATATTGAGTCGGCTGCCTTTTTCGCTTGCATTGAAAACGTATCCTTGGTTTTAGTCCTAACATAATTTAGGTGTAAAAAATGATGAAAGGTAACTTTAGAGCGACCGGGCTCCAATAGGCGTATTGTTAAAGAACCATCGCTTATACTGTCTAAGTAGACCAACTTTTCTAAACACTATAATTTTCGATTTGTCCAAATTAAACTGCATACCCGTGGCCTCGCAGAATTCCTGTATTCGATTGATTTATATCTGCAGTATGCTAAAGTTCTCGGCAGCTGCTGCAATGCCGTCTGCAAACATCAGTGCTTGTATTTCATCTATTTGGCTGGATATAAAGATTCCACTTCAGCAATGCTGCTCTAAGTGAGTGACAAGGTCGTTGATAAAGAGCGCAAAACGTTCGCTTGAACTGACGCATCCTTGTTTTGTTCCGATGTTACAAACAAAATATTCAGTGAGGCCTGTTGACAGTTTTACACGCGAGCAAAGCGGTTTATTCAAGGCTGTTTTGTTGACCCCTTTTCGCACTAAGCTGCTCCATAGATGTTGATGCTTACAACTATCCAACGCTTTAAAATAGTCAATAAAAATACGTATACTCTTTCTCGTCGTTTTGTTTTTGAATAACAGCGCTTAAGTTAAAAAAATAGCCCGCTGTACTATAGCCAGATCTTAATCCCGCTTGTGACTCGTCGATTACTTACTGATCAGCCCATTGTGTCAATCGAGAACTGAGTATTGTCATAAAAACTTTACCCAAGCTATTTGCCACCGAGACAGGTCTAAAGTTATTTGGATCCTATTTAGATCCTTTCTTGTGTATCGGAGTAATCAGGCTCTCGCACCAATCCACTGGAACATTTCACATTGATAATACATAGTTAAACAGTATCTTTATATACGGCAGTATAACGTGTATTGTATTTTTGTACATGTGTATACATGCCCCGTCTGGTCCTACAGCACATCCACTGCGAACTGATTTAAGGCTGGTCACAATTTCATTATCAGTTATTTCGCAGTCTAATATATCATTTTCTCTAGTGCCTCTTACAGAAACGAAAATATTTTCGTAGACATGGTTATCATTAGTGTCAGAGAACAATTTTTCAAAATATTACCGCCAATAATCTGCATCAATAACGTTCGTATTACAGTTCTCTCTGCCACTAGCATGTTAAATACTTTTCCAAAACACCTTGGGTTTTTACTATTTTCAATAAGCAAATCACTCCGTTGCCTCTTAAGAGACAAACATTTTGCACGACAAAGGTTTTGAACACATTGTTATTTATAAGATATATGTCCAAATCCTGCTTAGATTTTGTGCGGCGGTATCGGCGTGAATTATGATATTTGTCATATTTCGCTTTAGGACAGGCCTTCTTCCTACCATTCAGGTTCTTTATTTGTAGTGTTTCGTTTGCTTGTTGTCGTTTTTTTTAGAAAGAGACTTGTTTGTTTTTGTCTTGGATAAGAGCGCTTCATACATTGACAAGCGTGTTTAAAAAATGACACCAAACCATTCAAACTATTGCCAAGATCCATACCAGTGGTGCTCATAAACACATTAAATAATTCTTCGAACGTCTGTACAAAGACATTCTTTTGTCGACTCCTGCCAGTTGAACGTGTCAAACAGCTTTAGGTGTATATCTGTTCTTGCTAGAGGATCGTCGTCAACGAGGTCTGTAGTTTCCCATGCGAATTCACAGACTTTAGGGAAATGGTCCGAAATGTCCAAAGTTTCAACTTTGAAATCAATTATTTGCTCGAAAAGTGCCGATGACGCTTTAAAATAGTCCACTACGCTTGATCCATCGTTTGCTGTGCACGTAATTTCATCATTGACATCGCTAAATCTGCCGTTTAATATATGCAAGACTTTAGTACAACACAAGTCTATAAGCGAAAGGACGAAATAATTATGCCTGCAGTCCCTGCATTTACGCTTCAAACAAAAGCCATCTCCGGGATACGGGGCATTTTCATTATAAATATAGTTCAGGTCATCTTCCACAATATAGTCTAAAAATCCTTTACACACGCATTTAAATCTCCACCGATGAGGAACGTTACGTATCCTAGTTCAGATTCTATTAAACATATTTTGTCATGTAATATTTCGATTCCGTTGCTGTTTTCAGGTACATAAATTGGTGACTGTTCGGGTGCAATATATGCGAATACTATAACAAGATCTCTGTTAATTTCGCGAACTTCTTGTCAGCAAACAGTACAACAGTTTCTTCGAATTCTTTATACGCTTCACTATCCCCTTGTTAATTAACCACGGTTTTTTGAAGACCAGCATCTCTATTACCTCGAGTTCTGGTTCTTGGACTATCGAAGATCACATACTCTGTCAAACACGTACTGAAGTCGTCATGTTTTTGCTGCCATGTTTCGCACATACAAATAATATTAAATTCTCACAGTATCGCTGTACTTTCAAATCGTCAGTGTGTTTGCGCAGCCCCTGGATGTTCAACAAGCACAACTTAAGGTTCACTTGCGTTGGTGAATTTGAGCTTTGTCCGGAATCCTATATGTCATTGCCAGTAACCGCGATCGGTTGTTTGTTTACCTCATCATACACGTATTTCACACTATTGACAACGAGATGGTCATTTCGAAAGAAAGCGTTTTTGTCATTATCTAGGCACTCTTTGAAAAATGTGTTAAGTTTCAATCGCGATTTCATCACATACTCGGGCAAGTCCTCGCCAACTCGAATTTGTACTTCTTCCCCAGCTTTCCTTTTGGACCTAAACTTTGACAAGATTCTATCTCTTACCTCATATTTGCACACTTTATTAGTACTGGTCTTGTTGCCGATTAAGTTGAAAGACGGTATGCAAAGTCAAATGAGTTCACATTTTCTGACAGACCCAACTGCTTATTAATAGCGTTAAGTAGTTTGGCTTCAGTTTGTGTCTGGGTTTCGTTTCCATTGTCTTCAAGATTAAAAACTTTCAAGTTTTGCTTCTTGACGTATCGCTCGAGATTCCAATGTCTTTTTGACGATGCCGTTTGATTTCCTTTCATGGTGTTTAGCTTTTCTATTAGACTGCTGACTTGTTCTGTTAATTCTTCGTTTTGCTTTTTAAGGTGTTTATTGTCCTTTTCAAAGTTTTTTACTGCGTTGTCAATGGAAGCCAACTTATTATTAAGTAGTTTAACGTTTTTATACATTTCAATTTACAAGTTTTAGAGTCCATATCCATATCTTTGTGTGTGGACACTTCATCTGGCTTGGGGTCAAGCACGGATGCGCCTTGTTGAGTAGTTGAAGAGCCACGAGTCTAGTGATGTATTCAACGTTGTGCCGGTAGTGATCTAACTAAATATTTGATGGTCAGGGACCAGTCCTTCCCAAATACCGTCCGTCCGCGGATTTTTTTCCGATAATAAATTAGCAAGGCCGGAAATGATTCTAATATTGCAGGACCTCGTGTCCGGTTATAAAATTATTGTGAAATTTGGAATTCCATAAGCTTTTATCAGAAAAGTATCAATGCAAAAGTAAGATTTTACCGAATTATTAATGAATACTCCGATAATGAAAAACGTGTTTTCATTGGTTTGGATTTTTTAATAACGAAAGTGTATATACGGTATCCGAAGAGTTTTGCTGCGTCGTGAAAGCGAATAACACACTACATCATCATTACACGAGTACATTTCGCAATGGGAGAGAATAAAAATTGACAACCACGTGCGTTTTGGTTCCCGTTTTATCCGATTAATTCGTGAGCGAGCAGGGCATAAAGAAAGGTCATTGTGAACTTCCTGTAAACTGTCAACATCAATACAGGAGTTAAAAGGAAAAAACATCGGACTTCTAGGATGCAAACACAAATGCAAACAAATATCTTGGACATTCTGCATGAATAGATGCATGATGACTTTTACGTAGTAAATGAAAAGTAATGTTAACTTTATTGATATACATGTGTAGATTGAATATGTTTTATAATTATTATACTAAATTTTAAAATATGGTTAAAAAAGCTCATTTTTGTTGTTTTTTCCACTCGTTTCTTTTTTTAGGCACGAGAGGATCAGTCCGGGCCGGCAAAGGCTGCATGATTATATGACCTCCTGGCCGGCAATTAATTATAATTTTGGAAAGGACTGCTGAGTCAGGGAAAATTGAGCCGACATCATGGTCGATATCAGTTGCTGGTTTACGAGTAGTGATCTTCACTCTGTTAAGATAAGATCAGATTTATTTTGAGTCGGCAAGACATATACAGACAAAATAAGCCATTAAAGCTGTTGAACCTTCTATATAAACAAGTGTATATAAGTAAGACATATAAAGCAGCTAAATATGAAATAAAAATATGGAATACAAAATAGCAATATTAATTTAAGTTGATAGATATGTTAGCATGCAGACAATTATTTTTTAAAAACATAGAATTACATTCCCAAGTCCTTATATTATTCTAAAAGTTGTGCAGGAAGCCGCTGATCTGGATCTATACCTAGATCTAAAACTGTCATAAGCATGTGCACGCTTAAAACTGAGAAGAAAATAAACACAAATTGTGGGACCGCTAAGAAAATACGTAAAAGCGAAATATCAGCTCGAATCAGATTTGAAGTGAACAGATCAGCAGCTTCCTCACAATAAGCACACATAAACAACTGACAAGCAAAGCAAATAGAAGGTAGTTATAAATATAAGGTAAAACAGGTTATATGACAAACAAAATAATAATGAAGAATGTTCATGGACTGGTATCAAGCAAATAAAAACTGACAAGCAGAACAAGCAATGGGTAGTACTAGATTTAAGGCAAACATATTACATAACATATAAAATATTAATGAAAAATGTTCATTTATTGGCATCATGCAAGTAGCTGTATATATACACATATATGCATACATGTATATACATAGATACATGCACAGACGTATACATATAGTGCATTTCAGCACAAATTTGTAAGAACATTAAGAAGCAAAAAAACATAATACAAGATATGTGTTTCTCAGAAACACAATGCCCCCTATAGTGCCGCTTTTTTACCTTTGACCTTAAAGGATGATCTTGACCTTGAACTTTCACCAGCACAAATGTACAGCGTCATGAGATACACATGCATGCCAAATATCAAGTTGCTATGATCAATATTGCAAAAGTAATGTCCATTTTTCGAAACCTAAACGCAAGTGCGACGGAATTTCAGAAGGACAGACAGACAGACGGACGGACAGACGGACAGTGCGATCACTATATGCCACCCTACCGGGGGCATACAAATATGAAAATATAAGATTAATTGTCATGAAATAATCAACTAGCAGTCCACAATGTTTAAACACTAGAACTTGGTACATCGATGGTGACAAGCAACACACAATCACAAAAAAGCTCAACAGCACAAAAAGCATGAAAAAAGAGCACATTTTGCTGTATGCTTTAACTGTGCTGTTGCCCTTTCCCAGGAACAAGAAGAAAATTGACAAACATTTCCATTCCATGACTGAATAAGGTTTTTAAATTGGTTAAAATTTATATTTGATCTAAATTCTTCTGGGAGGGAGTTCCACAACACAGGGGCAGCATACCTCAAAGACTGCTTACCAAAAGTTGATGTTTCTACTCTAGGAACCCGTACAATATTAGAATATCTGAAGTTAATTGAGGAATTTCTTTTAATATTTAAGTCAGTAAGAACCACAGACGCAAGTCCATTTAGAATGTAGTAGATTTTAATAGCCATAGTACGCATTCTTCTGATGTAAAAAGATGGAATTTTAATTTTTTGCGCAAATCATGGTAAGATGACGAAAAATCATTGTACACAAATCCGAGTGCCCTTTCTTGCAGTCTTTAAATTTTCTTTGTATAGTTTTCAGAACAGAAATGCCATGCCATTGTGCAAAAATTAAATTTTGATAGTACAAAAGTATAAAACAACTGTCAATCTATTTAGCTTATTTAGATGAATTCCTATTCTTTTAAGGATATTTAATTGCCCACCAGCTTTTGTTTACAAATACTCCCAATATGATCTTCAAAATTTAGTTCATAATCAATATCAACACCAAGAAGTTTAACTGTTTCATCACAAGGTATGCTGCTGTCTCCAATTTTAAGATGGGTTTTTTAGTAAAAGATTTTTTGCCTACTGCTTTGGCCTGAAATTTATCTGGATTAGCTTGCATTTTATTAATCCTGAACCAATCAATAAGGATGTTACTTTAATTTTGTTGAACTTTTATATCTTCATTAAAATCTGGGGAATGAAAAGATTATTTGTTGTCATCAGCATACTTATCTAGTGATCTTTTATGAATAAAAAAGAAAATGTCATTTATAAACACGTTAAAAAGAAAAGGCATGTTCGTCTTCGGGGGCCCTGGGTTCGATTCTGCTCCATGCGCGACGAGCAGAAAAAACAACATACGCGTATGGAAAGAGATATATACAACATGTCCATCACTGTTCCTGTCTATTTCTCTTTCGATTTTGGCATCCTGGACGGATTAAAGGATCCGAATCTGGCTCGCCACATATTTAAAGCTACGCCCATTATTTTGATTATATTAATACAGGTATATCGTAGAGAAAAGTCCAGGTGCACCTCGTGAGAAAGCCCGATAACGGTACTCCGTCAGGCTACACTGTGTACACAATCTGGTACAATCAACGCTAGTTAGCGAAGCTTAATTCAATGATACTGTCGCTACTCGCAATAACAATGGGCGGTTAAGACAATCACTGTTCAGTGTTCACTGGTGCGCGAAATCGTGATTGTACATGTTGCATTCTGTACTCTCAATAACCATCAAACAATGAATAATTGTTTTATACGTACTGTTTTGTTATTTAAACATAATTATAAATCCAGAATCAGGCACAACATATTCCAGATCTCAATCACTGCTATCCGAAAACAAAATTATTTTTTTTTCCACAATATTTCGATTTAAAATCCATTTAAACACATTTCATGTCACAGTTAGAAAAAACACGTCTGCACCCCATGACAGTCACTACTTCACTGTGGGGAATACACTTTTTTGATTTATACATGAAATTCTTACACAATTTGAGGCTACTTTTGTTTCAAAAAAAGAAGAATATCAAGTGAGGATTATACTGTAATATTTTTGGCGGGAGTATATGTTTTGAAAAAAGTGAACAGTGAAATGCACGTGTTCAAAAGCGCCCTATCAATGAACAATCGAGCGTTAGTTAGCGGCTGAAGGAAAAGAATTGCGAATAATGAAAATAACAATCAATGAAAGTATTACCATTTCATTTAATGTGTTTATGTGTGACTGAAGCTTTATGGATCAATGTTTCGTTGATTGAACATTATATTGTGTACATAGTATTTCATCTATATCTACTTTTGTAACAAATTACATGAAGTTTTTGTTTAACTGTGGTATAATGGTATACCATTTTGGCATTGCATTTGAGTTTCACTTTTCTTTGGGTTTACGTTTTCAAGATCCGCTTAAAACAATACATTTTATAATTGTTTGATAAGGTGCGTTATTGTTATGTATTTGAATTATGTACTATTTCTAGATGATTTAACATGGAATGTTTATTTAACGACCATGTATGATTGTATATAGTTGATACAAATTAAGTATATGTGTAGTGTTGGATTGTTTACACATTCTGATAATGAAAGCAGTTCGGACCAAAGTCACCATGTTTCTTGATGTGCACAATTCAACCAATATACAGTGTAGTTCTTAGGTCATTCATGAAACAGTTCAACATCTTTCATAAAGTTCTTCATATGTGTCTTTGAAAAACTATAAATTAAATGTTTCATTTTTGTTTAGATTCATAACGATAAGCTATAAGTTGACAAGCGCTTCATAAGTGTTCATACGAATACAATAATCATAGAGTTGTGGTTTATCCTAACCCAATAATGTAACGAAATGAATCAAAAATAATGTTCAGCGGTGTATCATGGAAAGCTAATGCAGTCGGTAACAGATTAACAACGCTCACAATGAACAATATAAGTCCATCAGACCTCCCTGATCTTCTTAATAATGTACGATGTTTTAATTTTAAGATTCGATAACAGATTATTTAAAAACAGAAATCAACATCACCGATACCTGTTTAATTGTTTAATCAATTGATAAAAAAGACATATTTTGTTGAATTTGCTTTGATGTATTTCGCAATACTAGAAGCGTTATATTGTATTTGTATTTTTAATATGTAAGCTATTATTAATAATGTACATTATGTTATTTTTATTCTTTAATTATGTATGTGCTAAGTTTAACGTGCGTTTTTAATTGATGTATGCATTCAATCAACACCCGTGTATAAGTGTTAAGTTGGTTCTCTCAACTATGTTATAAACAACATCAATAAAACAACACAAGTTCATACACTTCGTAAGCAGAGTAGATCTGTATACGTAGGCGTTTATGCATTTATGATTTTACATAACTATTAGAAACGCAGGAAAAATGCACATAGCATAACTCCTATAACGATAGTCTAAACGCAAAATACCCAATCATTCATATGTTTTTTTTTCAATAGATTGCATTGGTAAAAATATTTATGTTAGTTCACCACGCATATATAGTAAGTATTCTGTAATGTGTTTGCCTTTGAATCTAAGCTTAACAAACAAATGTCTATTAAGGCGTTAATTAAATACATATAGTTATTATTATTTTATAACAATCATATTAAACAGAATACAATCTATGCAAACCTAATTTTGCTATTTGTAATAAGTAACACATATTTTGATGTCTGATATTTTTGTTTGACTTGCTGATTTGTACTGAAGGAGATATATTTGCATTTCTTAATTATACTGATGCATAAGTTTACGAGTGTAAAAGTAATTCTTCATATTTTTTCTTTCAAATGTATTGTTAAAAATGTTTGTTAGTTCACCACACATAAATAATACGTATTTTGTAATGTTTTTGCCTTTGAATCGAAACTAAACAAATATTTGTCTATAAACGCGTTAATTAAATGCATATAGTTGTTATTTTATTATAGTTTTGTTTGGCTTGCGATATGTTACTGCAGAAGATATATTTGGATTTTATAATTATACTGATGCATTTTTCTTAGCTTAATATACATATAAACTACAGAAAATGACGCACTCAAGTAATTTGCGACCGATTGTAGTAGTTTGTTTATGTTTGTATTATTCCTTCTTTTAGTTTGAATGAACGCATTGGGATTGCATATTAAATGATTCGATGTTGATTTCATAACCTATGTATACAATTTGATTGATATATTATAGTATATGTGTTTGTCGTGTCTTGAAGTAGTAATAGAAGTGGTAGTAGTAGTAGTAGTAGTAGTAACAGTAGTAGTATTAGTAGTAGTAGTTGAAGTAGTTGTATTAGCAGTAGTAGTAGTAGTAGCAGCAGTAGTAGTAGCAGTAGTAGTAGTATTAATAGTAGAAGTAATAATGGAAGTAGTAGTAGGAGGAGGAGGAGTAGTAGTAATAGCAGTAGTATTTGTTGTTTCTGTTGTTGTTGTAGCAACAGAAGTAGTTGTTGTTGTTGCCATAGTATAAGTAGTAGTAATAGTAGCAGCAGCATAAGTAGTAGTAGTTGTTTTTGTTGTTGTTGCTGTAGTAGTAGCAGGAGTGGTAGTAGAAGCAGTAGAAGCATAAATTGTGATAGTAGAGAAGTAGTAGTACTTGTCAAATTATACAACATAGTGTTCCACATGCTATGCCACTGACAATACCAACGACCATTGCTAAGACTTTACCATATACTATGTCACATAAAATTGTACAACTGGGTATGCCACAGATAATGCCACACACTATGTCATAGAATTTTTCAAATACCATGTAACAAACTTAAGAACAGACTATCGCACATACTTTGCCACGAACTGTGCAACATACTCTTCTTCATTCTGTTACGACAAACTATGATACAAACTCTGCCAGAAACTTTGCCACATAATATGTCAGATACCTTGCAACAAACTATGTTAAATAGCGTTTCACAGACTAAATCACAGAATATATCACATACGTTTTCACAGATTAAACCACGGACATTTGAGTCCAGCATTTTCTTTTAAGTGAAAAATGTTTATTTCGATATATATTCGGTAGACACACACAATATTTCCATACCATATACTTAGTGACTCATAGTGATCAATTTAATAAATCAAAATCGAACGCTCGGGTTGATTCCCGTGCAATAAAATGCCGTCTATGTCATAAGTAATTTGTAAGATTTTATAATGGCCGTCATTTGATTAAGTCGTTCTAACTGGAGTAAAACAAGTTATAAATCAGAACTAAATGGTCTGTAGGATTAGAAAAAAGAGGTGTCAGGGCCCGTAATCACCAACCCATTCTTAGACTTAAGAATGAAGAATAGACTTAGAACCATGAAAAATGTGCTCAGTCATGCCTCCACTGGGGATTATGTCATTAATACAATGTTCTATATAAAGAATAATACAGATAGAGATGTTTACTGCAGATTTTTGCTCAAAATTAAAGAAATTCTTGAATAGTCTCATTTAAATAATTTTCTTTATTCTTAGACTTAAGTCTAAGAATTGTTTGGTGAATACGGGCCCAGAAGACAACCCGCTCGACGTTTCGAGTGCTTGACAGTAGAACGTAAGCTATCATGGGGAAATTGTTCACAAACAATAAGGTCAAGGTAATATTATAATATTCTAACTGGAAGAGGACGATAATTGAAACATAATGATCGCTAATGTTTAAAAGTTGGGCATTATAGACGAATCTGAATTCAGGTATTTTTCCACAATTTATTGAACATTTTTAAAGACAGAAAACAAACGTATGAGATTATATTTCAAGTTTGATAGCAATAGCTTGGGTGGGTTGGTTGGACGCTCTTTCCAAAATAAAATAATACAATTTGTGTTTTGTACAATGTTTAAAAAAAAATAAAGATTTCTGTGTGGGGGAGAAGGGTAGAGAGGGGGAGTTATGTGATGGCCATTTATAAGATGAAATTTCAAAAATAACACAAAACAAGAGATATGTTCGTGAAACACAATGCATCCTACAGCGTCGCTTTGAAGCCATATATTCGACCTTCGACTTTGAAGGATGACCTTGACCTTTCACCACTCAAAATGTGCAAGTCCATTAAATACGCATGCATGCCAAAGATGGAATTGCTATCTTCAATATTGCTATCTTTAATATTGCAAAATTTGACCTTTGACTTTGACCTTTGACCTTAAAGGTTGACCTTGACCTTTCACTTCTTAAAATTTGACCGCTCCATTAGATACACATTCATGTCAAATATCAATTTGCTATCTTCAATATTGTGAAATTTTACCTTTGACCTTGACCTTGAAGGATTACCTTGACCTTTGACCTTTCACCACTAAACTGGTACAGCTCCATGAGATACGCATGCATGCCAAATATTGAGTTGCTATCTTCAATATTGCAAAATTTGACCTTTGACCTTGAAGGATGCCATTGACCTTTCACCAATCAAAATATGCAGCTCAATGAGATATGCATGAGTGCTAAATATCAAGTTTGTATCATCAATATTGCAAAATTTTACCTTTGACCTTGACCTTTAAGAATGACCTTGACCTTGACATTTCACCACTCAAAATGCGCAGCTCTATGAGATACATATGCATGCTAAATATCAAGTTGCTATCTTCAATATTGCAAAATTAATTACCAATGTTAAAGTTTTCGGACGAACGCACCGACTGACGGACAGTTCATCTGCCATATGCCACCCTGGCAAAAGATAAATCAAATCTTATCCTTAATAAAGAAGTTATGGAAATTTTAGCAAAAGTTTCTTATTTGACCATGAGATTCCAAGCCATTCAAAGGTCAATGTCAAATTCAACTTGTCTGCTACAATACCTTCATGAAAGTAACACAGAATTTGAAGTTTGAAAGCAATAACCTTGATACTTAAGAAGTAAAGTGCATCTAAACACAAAGTTTAACAAAATTTTCAAAGCTACTAATCCAAACAAATGGCCATATTTCCGTCAAAATGCCAACCAGAGTTATTCAACTTATCCCGTACAGTCCCGTTATAATTGTTGGCGAGTGTTCCAAATCTGAAAGAAATAGCTATGATAGTTTAGGAGTAAAATGGACCAAAACACACAACTTAACTAAATTTTTAATTTTCTAAGTATAAAAGGGGCCATAATTGTGTATACATGCCAGTCAGTGTTACATGACTTCGCCTGCACAGCCCTTATGATATAGCAATAGCTTCGATACTTTAAGAATAAAATTGACCCAAACACAAAACTTAACCAAATATTCAATTTTCTAAGAATAAAAAGGGGCATAACTTTAACAAATAATGTCGACAGAGTTATGCAACTTGACATACACAGTTACCTTGTTTCCATAAAGAAGTATTTGTTTGAGATTTGAACCCTGTAAATGTTGTAGGGCTTTTTTCCTTCTTTGCGTGTGGCCTGGGTCAGCCATTTCACTATTTTGACGCAAGCATTTCACAAATCTAATAAATCAACACTATTTTTCAAAAAAAAGCCTATGTAAATTGTTTGACATTCAACAGATATTTTATATTCAAAAGTACAATCCATCCGTCTGTCTGTCACACACTTTTTAGGGCTATAACTCAGAAACTATTTAAGTTTTTTAACATGAAACTTCATAGGTGTCTCTATATAAATGAGGAGAAGGGCGGACATCAATTCAACGAATTTGCTTGTTGTTAAGGAATAACAAGTATGAAACTGGTGAAACCAGTGGTGTAGCGTAAGCTCGGCTAATAAACCACACCAGTGCATTAGACTATTATTAAATTGTATAGTGAAACTTGAGATCCTTTGTTAAAAAAGTCGTCATGGGGCAGAGATCCAGATTTGTTCGAATGTTGAGTCACTTTAAAGAAATCAAAGTAAGATTTAAGCATGCACTTTTACAACGGAAATACGTTGAATCAAAAATATCATGTGACGAAAGTGAAAACACTTGAGTAATGTAGTAGTGGCAGAGAGCAAGGAAATGGCAGAACTTTGGAGTAGAATTTCGTATTCTTATTAGTTTATTTGTGTAAATATTGTTTAAAGTTAGAATAATTTTTTTTCAAATTGATTAAATTGCATGTTAATGAGATGCATTTTAATTTCAAATAATGTAAATATGTATGATTTGTAGGGAATCCTATGCGCATGTGACATGGCACAATTGTTATTGACAAAGGTTTTAAACTTGAAAAATATATATGGCTCACATTTCTCACACGATAACTAAAAGTCAATTTATAACTAATGTGTCTAGCAACACAACAGACATCACACAGACTAACATTTTAATGCTTGTCCAAGGTATTGACTATGGATTATTGACGATACAGTTAACCTGTCAGAATGTTTTTGCTCCTATGATGTATGATTTCTTTTCGAAAGCAAAAGTGTACAGCCAATGGAAATATTTTACTATACGTATGCATAAAAAACATAATTTTACAATTTCTACAAGAATGTGAATATTGTTTGTAAACTTTTGCGGAATTTGTGACAAAATTTCTTACAATTTTGAATTGTGTGGGACTTTTTTCAAAAAAAATGAGCGTCTTACTTTTACTTCACATAAAAAAGGAAAGAGAGCCCTCTGGTGTGATGGTAATTTAAGAAATTCCCAGATGTTCAGTTAAGTAAAATTTGCCCCCTTAGATATTTGATATAGGGGGACGTTCGACAAACATATCATTTATGCATTCGGCCCAGTGAAATCACATTTAAGTAGTACAATTTTTATATATAAATTCCTAAACATGTATACTTGGTATACATTTTGCATGATCAACTTAATATTTTATTGAATGTAATTATATCAAAAAATCTTAATGGACCTGACAAAAGTTATTATAATTTTAGTGTGTTCCCTTACAGAAATGAAAAGGTTGCCGCTATGTAGCGGCAATGTTGCAGCTACAAAGCCGCTACCATTTTGTGTAGCCACAACTTTTAGCCAGAAACTAGCCAATAGTAGCCGCTAGCGGCTACATTGTGGTAATCTTATGGCTATTAGTGGCCGCTAGCAGCTCTTATAGCCAGTAGCGCCTCATAGTAGCCAGAAGATGGCCATAGCATAATTCGTGTATAAAAAAGTGCAATTATGAGCCAGCCAGAAGATAGCCACAACCAATACTTTAATATTAATCTTGAAACCACAAAAAAGTTTATACTAGCCACAAATAATTTGTTAAAAAAATGTAAAACAGAAACAGAGACTCTCGTCAATTTATTTTGGAGTTGTAATGTCATACAAATGTTTTTACATCACATCACATCTGCTATTAAAAACATTGAATTTTTTTTTAGTTTTGATTGTAAAACATTTATACTGGTAACAAATCTGAAAAGTATAACGTTTTATTTCTCGAAAAACGCTTTATTTATTACTGTAGACGTAGAATGGTAACCCCTACAATTCATGGTCTGCGAAGTAGCTGCAAAATAGCCTCTGCAGTTATACAAAACACGCATTTAGCCAATAGTAATACAAGTTCGTGGGAATTGGTCGAATCTCTTTGTAATACTAATTTACCTTCATAATTATTAGTATTTTTGTGTTGTATTTTTTTATAGAATTGGAATACATTATTGTAACATTACTGATTGTACTGTAATTCAATTTATTACTATTCCAGCGATGTTTGTGCTTAACTGTACAATGCATATTGGCGAACAAATAAATAAATATATATATATAGTAGCCACAAGTGGCTCTTAGTAGCCAGAAGGTGGCCAGAACATTTTCTTCGTCAATAGATTGGCACTCGTGAGCCGAAAGGTAGCCACAATTGTAGCATGACATCATATTTTGTATGATGTCATGACATCACTGATGATGTCATCAGACACAAAATCAAAATGGCGGAAGAATCGGACAAACAAAAAGTTACTGGGGAAAAATTAAATTTATTGCAAGTAAGCTTTGGTGATTAATACGGTTTCAATTATTGAAATAATTGATTTTTCATACCCAAAAAAGGACGTTTCAAGTTTTAACACTGACATTTTTCTTGGACATTTTGCTAAAAACAAAGGTTTTGAATACAAATAATGTTTTCATTCAAGTGTTAAAGGTTAACATAATGTATTTTTACATTTCAATTGTTTTATTTTTAAACAAAAGCAGACAATTTTCAGAGCAAGATTTTTTTTTTCAAAAGGGTGGCATGATGTTTTAATTCTAGTTGTTGGGCTGGCCATTTGTAAAGTCAACATAAAAGACAAATGCAATCCCTATATATTCTTTCTAAGAAGGTTTATGATAAAAGTAAATAATTTTGTAGTGTTTTAGATTGGCCCTACTTTCCTCAGGACAGGTGTCCTAAATGGTCAAATTTGTCTGAAAATGTGTCCTAAATCATGAAAAGTTAGTTATTAAAAAAAAAGTAAAAAATAAATCCAATAACATTTTACTTCAAATGACACTAAACTATATACTTTGCAGAGTTTCTTAGTAGAAAACAAATTGTTTTGCAATTTATAATATGGTATTGTAGGTTCATATATGTTCATTGTTGTCAAGGATTGCAATCATTACAATCTGGATCAGCAGGCGATTTATTTTACTATTGTATATCTTGCGGAGCCATCCAAAGATAGTCGATGTAACAAAATTGCAATCATAAGTCAATACTTGATAGAATACAATTGTCAGGTCTATACCTGAATAACCCCAAGGGAAAATTGTGAGGTTTTGTGCATCTGCTTTGAAGTGTATATATCGTGCAAATTGTTAATAATTATATTATGCCCCCCACCCCCTTCAAAAAGGGGTATATTGTTTTGCTGAATGTCTGTCGGTCGGTCTGTCAGTAGACCAGTTCATTGGCTTTAGACAGTAAATGTCCTATTAATATTTGGGTCTCTACGTCAAAGGTCAAGGTCACTATCACAAAAGAGCATAGCCAGTACGAGTAGCGGCTACCTAGTCAGAAATCGTTGCCAGAGCAGAGCCGGAACTAGTAGCGGCAACGAAGTTGCAACTTGTAGCGGCAACATAGCCGCAAATTGTGGAGGCAATATAGCCGCAATTAGTAGCGCCAACGTAGCCAGAACTAGTAGCCAGAGCATAGCCAGACCAAGTAGCGGCAACATAGCAATTACTAGTAGCGGCAATCCAGCCGACACTAGTAAACAGAAAGCACATTTGCATACGAAAAACAACCTTGCCGCTACGTAGCGGCAAATAGTAGCAGCAACTTAGCCGCAACATTGCGGCAACTTAGCCGCTTCAAGTTTCCAAAGGGCCTTAAGTCTTGTATTTTGGTCCTCTACCAAGAGTTTAAGCTAATATTGTTATTAGCCTCTCTTTGCGTTGTCTACAATCAGCTTCAAATCTCCACTGCAACCACTGGGCCGATTCAAAAAACCTTTACATAAATTATCATTTGGTGATCCACTATCAAAGTTGTTCAAAACGTTCAAGTAAAATGCATGTATTGATCATAAGTAGTACGGTGGCATAGAGGTGACATGCTCTCCTTTGTGTTAATCACTCCTCTTGTTTTACATTGCACTCCTGTTTTTCTATCTCGTTCCAGCGAACGACCTACTAAATCGAACCGAGGGAACAGTCAGCTAAGTCGAGTGAACGAGATAGAATAAAAGAGAAGTGCACAACTAAATGAAAGAGGCGTGCAATCAAAAAAGGGCGGTGCAGAAAATATAGGAGGGGTGCATTAAATAAAAGAAGAGATCATTTTAACTAACTCAAGGAACGACTAACTAACTCGTGGGAACTAGTTAGCTATATTGTGGGAACGACTAAGTAAAGGGAACGATCGAGATAGAAAAAAGAGGAGAGCAAAACTAAATAAAAGAGGAGTGCAACGAAAAAAAGAGCGGTGCAGTAAAATGTTTAATGCATTCCTCCTATATTTAATACACTGCTCTTTTTTATTGCGCTCCTTATTTATCTAGTTTTGCACTCCTCTGTTTTGTTTCTCGTTCTCTCGCCTATTTTAAGTCATTACCACGACATAGTTTACTCATTCCCTCCAGTTAGTATGTCGTGAGAACGAGATAGAAAAAAGCGGAGTGCATTTTATGTCACCACTATGCCACTGTACATCAGAGATCTAGATATTTTTTAATCTATAGGAAATATGAATTCAAACTTGTCTGTATAATTTGTTAAAATAAATTGCGAACTCTTTAACCAATGTATGTAATAATGTTACATCTTAATCTGTAAAGAAAATGACACAAACACAGGGCATCAACAAGAAAAATCAAGAACGTGTCCTTTAAATATTGCTCAATCTGTGTCAGTTTACAACATGTATTGACAACAATTGGTGCCTTGTTTTGCTGATATGGGATTTTATGACAGAACAAACATTTATCAAGGAGAAAACAAATCAGTTGAGGAAGCCAAGAAATCATGCGAGATTTTCTAGCTACTCTGGTTTTAGTTTTAACATACGCCTTATATATTTGTATTTGAGTAAAGATTTGTGTTATTCAAATAAAATTTGGTTTCAATGAAAAATTAAAAGATTTTATGTTATTCACTACAGTAAACATATAAGAACAATTATTAAAATATTATTTGTCTTCAGAATATCCACAAAACATGTGTTTGTCATAAATCATTAAAACTAAAAAAAAATTAATATAACGATGCGCACATTATGGTAAATTTTGTCCACTAGTCCATACTTTTAAATATAAAGTTTGACGATTTTAAACGCACATTAAAATGACGTCATACTGTGGATTCACTTATTTTAAGGAGGTCTCATTTTTGCACACCCACCAGTTCTCCAATTTATGATCACTGGAATATTTACCAATTAGGTTTTCCGCATTCTTCATGTTACAAGTGAAACGTCAAATCAGATCAGTCGTAACACCCTATGCCGTTATGTTTGAACATAACAAGTTCTTCTGACGTTGATATGAACCTAGGCTCCAGTTATCTTGGAAGAGTCTGTTTTTTTCATCAAGTGAGAAGATATCTTTACATTTAAATCTTAAATTACATGTGACATGTTTCAATTTCTTTCCTGGTACTTGTTTTCCAGCTGTACTAACATAGTCAAGAGCAAGTACACGTCGGTGTTTTCTCATGTTCTTCTTCCACTTTGCAGGTTCAGCAACTCTCTCCCTCATTCTGTTAATGTTAACAGTACTGATGTAACATGCCTGCTTTTTTGTGTTATTTTAACTTTTTCCAAAGTTTCCAAAGTTGAAGATGACATAAATGGCGGTGTTACTCTACTAGTTTCTTGCAAAATTGTCTCTGGTGTTTCTTGAAGGTGCTTACTATCTTCTAAATTGAAACAGGCATCATACTGTTCAAATCAGGTGTTTGAAATAAAGCTAGATTGATTGCACCCTTCTCGTCTCTTTCTTGTGTGGATAAATATGGTTGTCTTTTATAGCCTGGATTAGCTCGGTTACTGCAATACATGTTTAGTGTTCTTCCTTGCAAATTTGCTTAAGCAATTGGCATTGCGTCAGCAAGATCATTTGACCAATGGCATTCTTCCCTTAAATATCTGATTTGCTCAGTTTACATTCTTTGTTTTTTATTTTGACAAGAATGTCCTTCACATGCTAAGAATTTCATAAATGTCTGTGATTTTCACTAAGGTGATCACACAGTTTTTGTCTAAGATTTGTGGGCATAGGGAACTTATTTGTTGACATATTGATGGCACTGAGAAGACATTTGCCATCACCGTCCACAACTTTCCTTTTTAATCCGTTGCTTGCAAGCAAAGCATCTATATTTTGCCGATGTGATTGCTTGAGAAGAGTTCTTGCTCTATTTGTTTTGTAACTTTCCTGTTTTGCTTTATTTATTGCACGATATACATTAGGTCTGCCTGGAGTCACACGCTGTTTTCTCGATAGAGCAGTTTGATTTCTTGTCCAGTTCTTATCTCTAATACGATTCGTCAAACATTTGTTAAAACCTGATATTTTAGTTGTGACTTTTTGCCGTTAATGTGAAATTTGTATTTCGTGTGATTTTGTGTCTGAATCAGAATTGTTCAATTCTTCCTGGTGTACTTTATATGTTGGATCTTTTACATCGTCATCAAAGTCTGATTCATTTTCAGTACTACTTGACTACTTGACTGAAAAAAGGCGCTTTTATTTCTCAATTATCTGTTTTGAATAAGCTTTGCCAGAGGAATATTTAAATCACTGCAATAATCCCCTTTTTCTTATTGGCTCAATGACATATTGCTTGACTTTAGTTCTTCATTTGGTTTCCATATCTTTTGTGATCCATGACTGATGAATACTATATATAGCCTTCTGTATCGATCTTGGTAGCCACAAAGTCTGGTATGGTTTCTTTTTCCATTTCATCACTGAATGGTTCATTCAATATATTTGATTTTTGCACTTTTCACGTTCTGGCACTAACCCCTCGATATATATGGCTGTTATTTTTTGTGTGCAATGGTTTAACTTTTACGTAAATACTTAACTGACTAACATATCTTCTGCGACGGACATAAAACGGGGGTGCAATGTTTCGGTGCTGTACACCGGGCACTTAAAAAACCCAAGGACGCCTCTGGAATCGGGGCATTTCCTGCATCCTACTCAAACCCCCACTAGCACCTCTCTTTGGGTGGAGGGCACAGTAACAACACACACAATTTAATAAACAAACTATAAACAATCGATAATGAATAAAAACAATAATGGTACAACCGATAGTAATAATGGTGATGGGGTGATGATGGCAATAATAATAATAATAATAATAATAATAATAATAATAATAATAATAATAATAATAATAATAATACTACTACTACTACTACTACTACTACTACTACTACTACTACTACTACTACTAATAATAATAATAATAATAATAATAATAATAATAATAATAATAATAATAATAATAATGATGATGAATGCGATGATGGTGATGGTAATGATGACTTCCAGTGAACATTAAGGACCCATTGACCACCGTGCACTGGTGTTTTTGTATTAAAATGATTTTTTTCGGCGAAACCCGGGCAGCTGGGATCCATTTGGCCTACTTTGGCTCAAATTTAAATATTTTACCTGATAGGTCCGAGGGGCAGGTCAGCACATCAGGTAGTCGTGAAGACTCAGCGATGACACGTGTAATAAATTTTGACACACACAACTCACAGCAACTTATGATCCCACCGTCACCCTGAATTTTTCCCTAAAAACCATAGACCCACTCTAAATTTGGCTGCAGTAATTAAGTACAACGTTGTTCGATCACCATTAATGAATAACATTAAGCGAGCATTGGAGGTCAAAATACTTAAAGAAATGTTGTTATGTATCCTTCTCGTTCTTTTATAAGTAAAACTTGTTTAGCAGATTATCTTCTTTTTAACAACAAGACACACCTTGGTATTGTAAATAATTCATCTGCCGACAGCTCATCAATTCTAATTAATCGTTTTAAATTCTACTGACAACTAAATTGTTTTAATACGCAATCTTTTCTCGGTAGCAGGCAAAAGTAAAGAAAATAGCGAAAAGATGCTCGTAGATTTGTGAAAAGAAAATGGACCGATTTGTTATTAAAAACCCATCACTATCTACTGCGAGCGGTTCTAGCAATATATCTGGGCAGCCGAAATTAAAGCAAGCGACAATCAAATCTCTTAAGGTTTTAAAGCATAGTGATTTATCTAAAATCAATTTAATAATAAATCTTCGGATAATGTTGCACACACTAAAAGGGGTTAAAGCCTGGACAATGTTTTAATATATGTTCTTCATCAAACATCAATAATACACAAATAGAACTGTGAATGCAAAAGGAATTCTAATCCTAGATTTTGGACGTGTTCTCAAAGTGAGCCCCTAAGCTTAGCACATAAATAGTATTCTGTATCTGTATCTCCGACTTCCGTTTTCATACAGCCATTGAAGGCCAGCTTATAACATTTCATTGTGTTGCATTTAGTAAAATAAGATTTATCTTTTTTAAAGATTGTTTTTACCAAGAGAGTGCTGTCATTACAAGTGATGTGATATTCACAAAGTTTACAATAGACTTGTTTGGGACAACCTAATTTTCTTTGGAGGCGCAGAGCACTTACTTGAAAGTTCATGTCAAATGCAATAGTAGGAAAAAAAAATCCACATCTCATAGTGAAAGAGCAAGTTTATATTTAATGTAAAAGATAACGTAAAAGAATTTCAAATCACACGCCACAAATCCTTGAACATGGCCTTGCTGGTAATGTCCATGGATCCGAATGACCTTTTACGGTAATACTTGTTAAATATTGATAAAAGGTTCATCTTAATGGCAAAAAAATTTGGAAAGTATCTCGCGGCAAGTACATTTTTTTAGACCTCTCTTGGTATAATATGAGCTTTGCTCTTGGAAAACGGGGCTTAATGCATGCGTTTAAAGTGTTTAAAGTGTCATTCCAGATTAACCTGTGTTTATGACCCTTTCCGACTTAACTAGGTTTTTGCTAAGAATATACTCCGTTTAAACTAAGAACGCCATGAAAGCGAAGTGAAGTCCTTGTTAAGCTGGTTTTGCAGACTGCACAGGCTGTTCTGGAACAACATAATATTGGTCAGAAGACCACTTTGTGTCCGTTCTCTGGACACACGGGGCTAAATGCATGTTCTTATTGTGTCGACCCAGATTAGCCTTTGAAATCTGCACAGGCTTATCATGGAAAAAACATACGGCATAGACTCGATTTTCGTGTAGACAGGGCTTCCTTGATATACAAATGCCATTGGAATGAATCCTAAAATAGCCTGCGCAGACTGCTCAGGCTAATCTGGTATTAAACTTTACGCACATGCATTAAGCCCCATTTTTCCAGAACACGACTCATGTGTTTCTTATTACAGGACGGCACCTTGTACATACTGCAGAAGGAAGTGTTAATACCAAATACTTTCCGCACACTTCAACCACTGCGTGAGAACTTTAAGAGTTCTTCTTAACAAGGAAGATTAGAGACAGATTGTCTTCTGATAGTGAGAAGTGTCCAATAAAAGCCAAGTGATGTCGGAAGCATAGACAAAAATATGACAATACCATCATTGGGACTATGTACTCGAATAAGTATTTTTATTTTATCCTATGAAAACCCTATCTGGTCAACACATTTGTTTTCAGAGGATGCATTGTGTATACTTATTAATGTATAATGATGAAGTTCGTTTATTGTCAATGTTATATTGTATGTAAGCAAAACAAAAAGAAATTCCATTTACTCGTTTTAGTCAAACGACTTTGAACGCAAATGACCCTTTTCTATTGAAAAACAAACTTAAATAAAAACGCTTTTCGCAGTGCTCTGGCAAAGCTTACACAGATGTCAGATCAAATAAGCACAACTTGCTTTTCTGATGACATTTTCCCATTGTTTATCATCGTTCTTGCATTGTCCATTTGTCAAAATGAACATTAGATATATTCTAGAGATTATAATTATTTCCACTAGTCACGAAACAGTATAAGAAAATTGGTCTAAATGACTTTGGGTAAATTACACACCTGCGTTCAAATACTAGGTTGGTTATTGAAATTAAAATACAATTTCTGAACATTCCGGAAGTTACATGTTTACCCAATTCTTATCAAACTTGCTCAGAACACTTTTCAAATGGTACATCTGATGAGTTTGAAAATGGTTGAGGTCGACTGAAAAATATGAGTGCCAGTGGGCTAAGAAGTTTTCCTTATGTGGGTGTTATGAAACTTTGTGAACAATCTAGAAGTGCATTTTTTTACCAATCATCATGAAACTGTACATCAGAACAATTGTACTCATTATTTTTCAACGGAATTCGAAATTGCTTCTGTCCGTTCCAAAATACGACTGAAGGTGAAAGTGGTTTAGGTAGGGATTTTATAAAAGCCTTTCCTGTCGATCGTTCGTTCTTTCGAAGTTTTAAAAGTTTTTTTTTAATAATCCCCTGGGGTTAAAATAGGCCCCTTTCTGAGGGTTACTATATGTATGGAGCAAACACTTTAAGAATGTCTTCTCTGAAACCGCAAGGGATTTCGAGTTAAGGTATATTTTCCACAATCTATTGAACATTTGTAAAGATTTCATGTTTGATAACAATAGCTTGGGTGGGATGGTTAGATATTTTTTTTTTTAAATAATTAAAATAAATATTTGTGTTTTTACAATGTTTCAAAAAAATAGTGTGGGGGTGGAGAGGGAAAATAATGTTGGGGTGTGGTCATTTATTATATACAATTTCAAAAAATAGACAAAAAGGAAAAAACATATTTTTATTATATTTTTTTTTTGGAGGGGGGTCGGGGATTCAGGGGGGGGGGTTGGGTGGAGTCTTTTGTGGTGAGACAGGTAAGTGTTGTTTTGTCAAAGTATGAATCAAGTCTGATACTAAATAACGAAGTTATGGCAATTTAAGCAAAATTTATTTATTTGACCTTGAGATTCAAGGCCATTCAAAGGTCAAGATCAAGTTTAACTTGCCAGGTACAGTACCCTCGTGATAGTAAGAAAGGTTTTGAAGTTTGAAAGCAATAGCCTCGATACTTTAAAAGTAAAGTGCATCTAAACACAAAATTCAACAAAACATTCAAAGTTACTAAATCAAAAAAGGGCCATAATTCCGTCAAAATGCCAACCAGAGTTATGCAACTTGTCCTGTACAGTACCCTTATGATAGTTAGCGAGTAATCCAAGTCTGAAAGCAATAGCTATAATACTTTAGGAGTAACATGGACCAAAACACAAAACCTAACCAAATTTTCAATTTTCTAAGTATAGAAGGGGCAATAACTCTGTGAAAATGCCAGTCAGAGTTAAATAACTTTGCTTGCACAGTCCTCTTATGATAGTTAGTAAGAATTGCAAGCATGAAAGCAAAAGCAAAACATTAAACTGAAACAAATTTTTAATTGTCTAAGTAAAAAAGGGGCATAACTCAAAAAATAATGCTGACAGTGTTATGCACTTTGACCTACACAATTGTCTTGTTTCCATGAATAAGTAGTCCAAGTTTGGGTTAATCATCTTCGATGGTGTTAAAATTATTTGACTTTATCAAAAACTTTAACCAACGCTGAAGGCGACTGCGAGGCCGACGCCGGTGCGAGTTGTATAGTTCTCATTTTCTTCGAAAAGTCGAGCTAAAAAGGGTAATATTTTTGGACTTCATGAAGTATAGTCGGAGTCCTAAATTACAGAAGAAGGGAGTCCATAGAACTCTTTGCACAGAATAGTACGTGTCCAACACTGATAAGTTGTTCAAATAAGTTGATGACACTGATAAGCTGTTACAATTTTAGAGTGTCCAAATGATATGGTAAAGGAAATGTTACTTTTTACTACAGTGCAATTAGTGATTGGAATGCTTTGCCAGATACAATTAAGAAAATTGATAATAAACATAATTTCAAATTAGCTGTTAGGAACCATATATTGTGCTAAGCTAAAACACCTTAATTGTAACAATTAGAATATTTACGATCTAGTCATCAGGGCAAATATATTATAAAAAACATGATTGTAACAACTTACATGTATACTCAATAATTATCATGGACTTATTGTTCATTTTGTGTAACTTTCACATATGATTATATTATAGTAAGTTTAACCTAAACAGGACCCCATTGGAAATAAGTTTTGGGCTTTCATGGCAAATACTAGGTTTTTATACTATATGATCCAAGTTATTTCATTTTACATACTTAGTTTCCCAAAGTTGTGAACTTGTTTCTATAATATATATAAATACCAGTCTATACTGAAAGTATGTGATAGTAAACATATGTGACATACATGTATAACTGTGATATTTAAGCAATATATTAAATATCAATAGAGTAACATAAAACCATATTTTAAGCGTAAGGTAGTTGCTGATCTGTTCCCTTTAAAAATAATTTGAGGTGATACGCTTTCTTAAGACCTTTTTATTGTGTCGCACTTTTGTGTTTCTTTTCAATTCATATCTTAATTCAAATTATTGTCATGGTAGTTTTTAGACCAAAGGTTTTGTTCAGCAGCAATCTCACACATACTTTTTGTAATAATTGTTATGTAAATTCGATTTATAACTTGTATATTATGTGTTTCAAACCTGAATAAAAATCAAAAAATCAAATCATGTCCCTATGGTCAAAACTAACCTGACTCAAGGGTCACATGCTTTATAAAGACTTATAGTAAATAACTTTAAAGATCATATGCTCTGAAACCCCAGTGATAAGGGGTTTTATATTTGATATTAACATTATACTGTTTTTCATAACTAAGTTTGTTTAAATAATGCCCCTTGTGTCGAAATTCTGGAAAGTTTCTAGCGAAAAGTACTTATTTTTTAACTGCCGTTTGCTATTATATGAGCTTTGCTCTGGAGAAAACGGGTTAAATGCACATGTTAAAAGTGTCGTTCCAGATAAGACTGTGCGAATGACTCTTTCTGACTAAACTAGGTTTGCGCTAAGAATGTACTTCCTTAAAACGAAGAACACCATGAAAGCGAAGTATAGTCCTTGTTAAACTGATTTTGCAGACTGCACAGGCTGTTCTGGGACAACATAATATTTTTCTGTTAGAAGACCACTTTTGTGTCCGGTCTCTGATGAAGTCCAACCTCTGTGAAAACGGGGCTAAATGCATGTGCATAAAGTGTCGTCCCGGATTAGCCTTTAAAGTCCGCACAGGCTACAAATGGACACAACTTTCTGCCTAGACTTGATTTTTGTGTAGTCAAGACTTTTTTGATATAAAAATTTCATTTAAGTGGAAAGTGCTGCCCAGATAAGCCTTTGCAGACAGCTCAGACGAACCTGGGACGACACTTTACTTACATGTATTAAACACCTTTTTCCCAGAGCACAGCTCATATGTGTGTGTTATTTCAGGACGGCAGTGAGCTTGACTAAGCATTGAGAGCCGTTCCACGAACAAAAGAGACAAAGCAACGCTTATAAGCGGATTATAAGAAATCTCGTGTTTATGTTAAGCGATCAAGCGGATGTATGGACCAAAGTGTTAGCGGGTGAAATCACGGTTACGGGCTTTGTGAGGACCAACACAAAATCCTGAAGCATTTTGATAAAAAGATGTATTAAATACATTTTGTAAGTATGACGATCCCAAAAACAATTTTCATAACTGATAACTATTCCCTTATCAGCTGTGGAATTTAACATTTTGTAAATCCTTATGATTTTATTTGAAATGACATTTTATTAGAGTTGTGGTCTTTGTTGTATGAGTCTAGTTCTGGGAAAATCCTGCTTAATGCTGGTGCGTTAAGCCTTGTCCCAGATTGACCTGTGCAGTCTGCAAAGGCTAATCTGGGAAAATGTCTTTCCGCTGTTAAGGTAGTTTATGTTTAAAAGAAGTCTCTTCCTGGTGATAATCCTCATTACACCGAAAGTGTTTTCCCTAATTAGCCTGATGCATTTAGAACATTTTTTTTCCAAAAATGGGTTCAAAAGTGTATTGTCCACTTTTTATTATCTTGCCTAAATTTAAACTTTAAATTATAAGTTCATGTGTATGCATGTATTTTATAATTATGTTTGTCTTTCTTTTAATAGTTTTATAATTTATTTTATTTTGTCCCCAGATTGATAGAAATAAACGATTTTTTAATAAATGTTGTCCATAATATTTAGTAAAGATTGAATATGTAAACAGTGTTAATAAAGTCCGGGCTTTAATACTGCGTATATATTTTTTAATAGTATTCTTTTTGAAATAAGCATCCATTCACCTGCATGTCACTATAACATTGTAGTCTGACATGAAATCACATTCTTTAATTTATTATACCAACTTTTATTCAAAGCATAATGTTCACGCAGTTTGTCTACGAAATAATTATCTCGCTCATAAAAATTATACAGGACAGAGAAAAAATCTTGTCTTTGTGACTGAGTTTCAACAATGTTCTCAGCAAATCTTCAAAAACTTCTTCAATGTTAACCCCTAAAATGACATCATAGGGTTCAGGATAGTTGCCCGGGTTCTTTGTCCAATCCAAAGCACGAATCTTTATTCTGATTGAATCTTCAGGCAAGTTTTGAGAAACTGTTTTTCTCAGATAGTCTAAAACTTACTTCTTCTAGGTGGGTTATCTTCACATGGCTGCCTGAAAACGCAAAACACTCTGCAGTATGTTTTAAATTGCTGTAGTCACTAAAGAGTAACTGTAATTCAACAAGTATTTATATAGACTTATACAAAACATAACTTTAAAAATCTCTGACATTGCAAGGGTTAGTGTTTCAAGATATGGTGCGTGTGGGTTTCCTTTACCAAAATCTTCAAATCATGCCCCTGGGATAAAACTTACTAGGCCTAAGCGGACACGTGTTATATAGACTGATATAGTAAAAAACGTTAAAATCTTATGCTCTGAAACCCAAGGGTAAGGGGTTTAATATTTGATGTGTGACATCATATTGTTATTATCTACTAAGTTTGTTTAAATCATATCCCTGGGGTCGAAATTGGCCATTCCTTAGGGTTTCTTAGTTTTTTAAATAAATGTAGTGAATATTTTAATTTAATTAAATATTGTCTTAAACCATATCAAATCTGTGTCACACAGAGTAAAAACCTTGATAAAAACATAGTTATTACACAACAAACATCTCAATGCCTGCCCATACAAGTTTGTACATACATGTCTGAGATGAGCGGCATTATTGTTTTCTGTAAAGTTTGTCCTAAGCCAATCTTAAAAATTAAAAGTGATATTAAACCTTTCAACCAATTTCTTCAGACAAAGAGGTAAGAGGTGGAATATTTCATGCATGCCAGAAAGACAGTTTGATTTGTTTTCAAGTTCTCATTTATATAATAAAATTGTCTTTAAATGCATTTCTTATTTGTGAAAATTACTTTCATTAAAGCGAGATTGAATTCCTTAATAGGCTTCCCAGTGTTCTTCGGTTTAACCTTCTTCCTGTATAAACCCATGTTATCAATGCCACTTCAAGCAATTTTTAGTTGTTCGCTTGCAAAGAACTAAGGTTAAGAGCAAGTTTTGCAAGTCGGTCTTCTCTTAACTACGCCAAGAACGATAATCACCGCATCTGGCTGTGCACACTGATTAGCCTGTTTATACTTCACCACTGGTACACTACAGACAGTTAGTGTGTGTATGTAATCAATAGTGTTTAACAGCTTGAGCGACGACATTGGCCAGTTTGTCATTGAAATCTGAACATATTTGCGGCGTTCAGAGAAAACGGGGCTTAATGCATGTCAAATAAGTGTTGTCCTTTTCACACTGATTAGCCTGTGCAGTGCGCACAAGCTAATCAAGAACCACACGTTCTGATTTATTGTGTTTTTTGTTTAAAGATAGTCTCTGGTACTGTGATGACAATAAATGCATATGCATTAAGCCCTGTTTTCCCAAAATGAAACTTAAATTATCTTTCCTATTAATGATTTCAGAAATATAAATAAAAGTGGTAATTACTTCAAAGTATCCTCGCTGACAAGGCAAATGACCACAATCACGTTTAAATCAAATAAACAACCAATGAGTTCTAAATTTGTACCTTGTGGCATTTTTAGTAAACATCTAAAACGGACCTTTTCACAGTTTGCCATTAAATGCTTAATATTGATAAATGTAAACAGTGGATCTTAAAAGCTCCATTAAAAAAAAACAAGAATAAAATAAAGAAACAAAAAATGTACCCTCAACTGGGCTTGAAACACTGACCCCTGGATTTAAAGTCTATCGTTTAGACCACTCGGCCATCCGTGCTCATACAATGAGAGATTCACTTTTTATAAGCAATCCTCGTAGTATGAAAAAATATAACGACAACAACAGAACTCTCAAAATTATTAAATCGTTTAATTTTGTCCATTTACCAAAACGTGAAAAGGTCCCTTTTATGTCTTCAGACTTGAAATTTGAATGAGTTCAATACACTGTCAGATCTTACATCATGAATAACTTACATGTTTAGTGGTTGCCAGTTAGCCTGGGGCCAGTATATTGAAGCCCAGGAAACTCAATTTCAAAAGTTTGTTACAGTTGGGCTAAAAAGCAGGGCAACTAGCTTCTTCAAACCTTGAAACAACTCAATTCAATTAAACAAAGAATACAAATTGGCGGCTGTGGATCAATTAGGCCTAGGAAATGATTCAATTTTGGCTCACAACAAGAAATGATGTATTGAAAGTCTGTCATGTCGGCAAAATTGTTGCTTAATAATTTAAGAAAATAAATAAAGTATTAGATACACATAACACACCATGTACATGATTTTAGGCTTGTTTTTCTTTAGCAAGGCAACAACAATTATAATGATGGTTGCCAGTTCAGCAACCAATTGCGAAAAAAGAGAAACATATTGTTGTTATTTTGTCTAAGTTATTTCTATAACATAAATATGAGGATAAACAGTGCACCCACATCTCGACTTGTGCTTTAAGACACACTTTTTATAAATTTGAATGGGTTGTGTTCATTTCAAACTTGCTATCTAAAAAGCAAAAAAGCTATAACATAATTTTGAAAACTGAGTTGCGTCTAAGATTATGCAATAACGATCAACTTCAGTGCATTCAGCGCTTTGATTTAATGTTATATTTGACCGTACGATTATTAAACCTTTAACATAACATATTTTCTAAATCTGAAGCTTGTAAATATTGCCAAATGTGTATATAATGTTCAAATACCCATTATAATATAAAAATGAAGCTTGAAGTATATATTGTTGGGACGCATTAGATATGGCATGTATTAATATTATGTATTTGTCTATTGTTGAAGATCGTGTACCTTTAACCTTGATGAACGGGAGGCCTTGTGCGCGTGATAATTCGTTAATGTTAATACACCCAATATTTATAAGAACCATGGCGAATACCTCATAACCTTACATTGTACTTGTGAAATCTGATACGGCTTTGGAAAATCCCGGTCTGTTGCAATCGATACCCCATGCAAAGCTTGTTTTTGTATATGGTAAAAAAGGTTTGCAAATACGTCCTTTGATTATTGGCTTGCTGTTTTTAGATTTTGTGCAATGGGAAGAACATATTGGCAATGCCAATTATTTTCAATAAATAACTGAAGTCGGGCAGACTTAGCTGATACATTATAAACTACTTTCATGTTTAAAACTTCCGTGTGTAACACAAATGCCTGATATATATTTGTTATTCCAATTTTCGGAACTGGACATACCGATCTTAAAACTGATACTAGATTTGCACATTCTAAAATATAAAAAAAGACAACAAAATCTCCCAACAAGCTGGCCATTATTTACGTTATTTATAATACACTTAAATGCTTTAGATGTGTATGTATATTCTTTTCCTAAGAGGCATGCTTAACTGGTATATACACGTAACATGATGATTTGTTTTATTAAGTGCGATGGGTTATCATTTTCTGTTTGAAACAAGCCTAATAAAAGCGAGTTATTGTATAATAGAAACACATTACATTTTTTAATTATATTTATTTATGGTTTTGAATTCATGTTGCTTTCTATGTTTGTTTATTTTTTCATAAAAGAAGTGTCGATCCTATGTACTGCAAATGACATTAAGTCTCGTCTTATTATCTACCATGTTGTACTTCATATGATCGTCTTTTCCATATACTCATTATAAGTATTATGGATATGTGAATAATAAAGCACCATCATGTAGTACCACGTGTAAATGGGGGAACACACCTTCATATATTGGCAATAAACCTCATTCGTTTTCTTATTTCATTAAAATGTGTAAGCTCCCTTTAACAGGCTAAGTTTTTTCCCGCTTATAATATTGCAAGCTTCATGTTTACAGCACGCAGCGGTTACATGTTATGAAACTGAAACTAAATCGCATGTTACAGCCCACTTAAAAATGCATTAATTTATGTCAAGGCCTCAATTTCATTCTTGAAATGTATACCGTACTTAATCATGGCCATCGTGCATGTTAGCGCTGAAAGCATGACAGTGCGCCCTTTGTTTTCAAACAAACAGTTGAATACGTATTGTATCTTTGCAATCTGATGCAACTCTCGGGAATCGCGGTCTGATAAAATCAATATCCCAGCCAAGCCTGCACTTCATTACTATATTTTGCATACAAGCAGGCTGAATATAGTTTCTTAATTGTCAATGACAGCGGGAAGATAATTATCGAATGTGTAGAATTTCCAATGAATAACCAAGAGAGTATTAACTGTTAAAGGGACCGTCAACCGCGATTGACGAAAAAATAAAAGTTCTAAAATACCGTATTTTTTACAATTATTACTTTATATTGATTACAATATCACGACTGGTATATTACATTACTTGAAAAAAATTGATAAGTCTTCATATTTTCAGTATATTCGGTAATAAATTGTACTGGGAACAGGTACCAGGTAACTACCAGTTAACTATAAATAACTCAAGTAGATTGATCATCATCGTCACGTGGTAAACACAGGAATGCAAATTGTGCATGCGTATTGAATTGTATATTATATATATATAAATATATATATATATAAATAAATATATATATATATATAATGATCAATCTACTTGCGTTATTTATAGTGTGTATAACTTTATGTCACCTATTTTTGCGATGTACTTTCAATTTCACATCGCGAAATTGTATTTCCGAATATACTGAAAATATGAAATTTTCAAGTAATGTACTAAACCAGTCGTGATATTTTAATCAATATAAGCTAAAAATTGTAAAAAATACGGTATTTTAGATCGTTTCTTTTTTCGTCAATCGCGGTTGACTGTCCCTTTAAGAACATACAGCTGCATGCCATGGTGGTCTGATGTGTCATTATACAATGATATTTAATACGTATTGCTTCCGATCATATCACTTTCCTGCCATTGTAAATGTTTTGAAATATGCATTGTAATATACATCAAGCCTTTTCAGAAAACTATTTGTATGATCAAGAATAAGGAAAATTCATGAACAACAGGCTTTACATTGTAGTTAAGATCTTTTATCCTGTTACTTGTAAGCGCCTATGTGTCATAGTGTGTTTTTCAGTAGCTATGTGAATCGCATTATATACATGTCAACTTGTATAAACAGCCATTGTATTCAAGTAGGTCATGGTTGTATTGCTTGGAGAGGCATCTTAAGGTACAGGCGCGATTATGTCAATTGATTATTTAAGTCTATAATAGTGTCCAGGTGATCTTTTATGTCTTTATTTTAAAGCTTTCAAGTAATGCGATCATTTTTAGGTGTGGAAGTTAGAGAAGGTATAACTGCCAAATTTGTCAATGCATATTTTGCCAAAAATCATGATTAAGGTTTACCACTGTAAACTTCACGTATCATAGCCTTCGATACGTATATGTAAGGCAAACGTATAATGGTGTTACGACTTCAACCTTTTGGTTATTCATGACACGTACTAAATTTTGTAAGAATAACGTAACGACTGTGTTCTTATTGTCTTAACGTAATGTTCAACACATGAATTTGCGAAGTACATAATTCGCGCTATTTCGATTGCCGATGTGCTCGTGCGGTCGTTATCTAACCCAGTCCATGTGAACAAAAAGCTACTTATTTTTAACCAGAACGCTCGTTTAAATTGAAGCCTGCTTGTTCGTTGTACATGTATACACGTCAGTTCTAATGTTTAGCGGTCCACTTCTCATACTATGTTCAATTGCGGTCGTGATATTGAACATAATCCGATAATCGTCAGCATCAGAATCAACAGCAGCATCAGCAGCATCATCAGCAGCAGCATCATCATCAGAAGCAGCAGCAGCAGCATCATCATCGTCGTCGTCATCATCATCATCATCATCATCATCATCATCATCATCATCATCATCATCATCATCATCATCATCATCATCATCATCATCATCATCATCATCATCATCATCATCATCATCATTTTCATATGATACTTCACGTCTCTGAGATATATGTGGTTCCATTAGCTGAAAAACAATAATATACTGTGAACAGCAGTATTTGGCATACGTACGTGGTTTTTTAGTTGTTCGCTTGCCTGGTTAAGGGCAAGTTTTTCAAGTCGGTCTGCTCTTAACTACGCTAAGAACGATAACCACCGCATCTGCCTGTGTACACTGATTAGCCTGTTTATACTTTACCACTAGTACACTGCAGACAGTGAGTCTGTGTATGTAATCAATAGTGTTTCACAGCTTGTGCGACAACATTGGCCAGTTTGTCATTGGAATATGTACATATTGGCTGCGTTCAGGGAAAACGTGGCTTATCTTTGCATGTCGAATGATAGTGAACAACTTCATTTATATCTGACCGTACGATTATTAAACCTTTGACATAACATATTTTTCTAAATCTTAAACTTCTAAAAATTCCAAAGTATGTATATAATGTTCAAATACCCGTTATAATATAAAAATAAAGCTTATACTCTGGTTTATATTGTTGGGACGCATTGGCCATGGTATGTATTAATATATTGTTTTCTATTGTTGAAGATCGTGTACCTTTAACATGATGAACGGGGGGGATTGTGTGCGTGATATTTCGTTCATGTTAATACACCCAATATTTATACGAACTTGTGGTTAACATGACGTTTCCAAGACGAAAGGCGGGAGCAAGAATGCGAATAACGAAGGCTCTTGAAAAAAAGAGACAGGAGTGTAAAAAGTTGCAAGCAAAACACCTTGAACTGAAAAAGAAATACAATACCAAAATGAGAGCAATTCGAGAATGAAAATACGAATGCAACGTTAAGCGCTATCTATCGATACCCAGACCACCACTATGTCACCAAAAACTTTGACAAATTATCAACTCAAAGATAGGAGTTCTGCTTCTAATATACCGCAAAATGTTAAACGTCAGCTACTCCTTAGAAAAACAGTATTAAGCGAAATTAGAGCAAGCAGAAAAGACACGTCCAAGTCGTCAAGTAGATCTTTGTCGATTCGACTTCTGAAAAAAATCCGACTCATAGGAAAATCCAGTCAGAACACAGGCATAAGCCGCCAACGTAAAACATTTAACTCAGCATGTAAGGTAAGAAGGCGACGAGTACCTAACATCGGTGATAGAATTCATGTCCCGAGATGACAACTCTAGGCAGATCCCGGGAAAGAAAGACAAACTCGAGAGCAAAGGTGAAACACATCAGACAAGAACTCTCAGCTACTACCTGAAAAACCTACATTGAAAAAATATCGGTGAAAATCCAGATGTAACACTTTCTTTTATACCTAATAATAAAATATGACATTTCTGCAGCGAAATAAAAGCAATGAAAATAAACAAATTGTTATTCTTTTCCGGTGAAAATAACACATTTTCGGAACTACTGTTTCTATTTTTAGATTATCATATTAAGATTTACTTCAAGATTTATAAATATTTTTTATGATCACGAGTGAATTGAAAACCAATTTTCCATCGAATCCAAGATATCAAAGAGGAAAGTCATATGGGAACCGTGAGAATGAAAATGGCAGGGACATTGCAATATGATCAGTGGAAACGCGTTACGGTGAACGATTAAGGTAGAACAAGGATGGTGACGAAAATCGTTGAGATTGAACTGTCAAAAGAAACTTTTGTCCAAACATCTGAAAAACAAATTGAAGAGTTTGTTGCTAATGTAGAAAGAGTGCGTGAACAGTATAATGAAATAATAACACTAAAAGAAAATCTGGGAGCCGATGATGTACTACATTAAATGGACCTTGCAGACAATTATACCTGTAGAAGTGTTGACGAGGTTCAGTTTTAGACATGTTTTGGAAAAAAAAAGCTAGAGCTGTTGGAGAAACAGAACATTATTTTTTTAAAGGCTATTTGACTATCATGATAATCTGTATGCTCATGGCAAAACATTATTAGTCCCCTACCGGTGAAATCGGAGGGGACTTATGGTTTGCGCTTTGTGTGTCTGTGAGTCTGTGAGTTTGTGGAGTTTCACCGGTAGGGGACTTTTATTGCTTGACAATAGTCTTGTTTTTTATTATTTTCATTTAGATAAAACTGAAAAAAAATATATTGAAATTATTATCAGTATCTAAAAGAAATGTTTTACAATTTCATCATTATTTGGCAGATTATTTGTTAATACATGCACAGTTAAGGGGTAGAATTAAATAGTTTACACTGATGTTTACTCTGAAAATAATTACTATCAGAGGAATATTACAATGAAAAACCAAGAAACTATATTGATTATCTAAATTTATGAGCCGCAATTTGGGAAAGGGGGCTTTATTCATGTGCGTAAAGTGTTGTCCCAGCTGAGCCTGTGATATTCGGCACAAGCTCATCAGGGATGACACTTTGACATAGACTGGATTTTCATTTAGCAGTGACTTCCTTTAAACAAAAAATTCCATTACAGCAAGGAGTGTTTTCCCTTATAAGGCGCAGGCTAATCTGGGGCGACACTTTGTGCAAATTCATTAAGCCCCATTTTTTAGAGCGCGGCTCATATAAAATGTTACCACCAAAGACGTTCATTCACCACTCATTTTCAGCATAACGTTTGTGTCGTTCACACCAACGCTAAGAGACCCTTCGTAGCGAGCCAACTGTATGTGTACGCTGACGGTAAACTGCTGAAATATCCTAGTGTGGCAGAGTTTAGGCATTATAGCTTCTTTCTAATACTCTCTACTTACTCTCGTTTTGAGTAAAATGGGCTTAATGCATATGTGTAAAGTGCTGTTCTAAATAAGCCTGTGCAGTCCTCTTTTATGGATTGTATTATATAAAGGAAGCCTATTCTAAATGTGAATCCAGTTAGCTGGAAAGTGTTGTCCCTGATTAGCCTGTGCGGACTACACAGCAGTGTTTGACACTAACGGGAGTCGGGTAGTCCGAGACTCATTTAAATGAGACTCGGACTTCTTGTTTTTGTGTCAAGGAAGTCCGTTGGACTCCTTCAGAATATTCTTTGAATTATAAAAAATCCCTTTGTTTACTTATTCGTTTGGAAAGATCAACATGTCAGAATCACAAAGGACATCTTACTCAGAATAATCAGTGGGGAAGGGGAACACTGTCTATAAAAACGTTTAGTTGCATTTGTTTATGGTCGAATTAAAATGGTAATAATTTAATATTCACCCTGTACATGTTCACCATCTTCATACTGCAGAAGGAAGTTTTTAATACCAAGTAATGACTGCACACTTCAATTTCGGCTTGAAAACTATAAGAGTTCTTCTTAACAAGGAAGATTACCAACCACTGCTGAATTAGTTCTTTTTAAAGTGACAGTCCATCGTTGACTTTCATATAAATCGTATAGCGAGAAATAAACTTTACATAAATTCATTGCCATCGAAAACCTGGTCAAAATCGATAAAATATTACATGTATATAAATGATCATAAATACACGCAATGGGCGAAAATCATTGCAGCGTCGCGAGTTCTGCAATTGTGTTTGTTTATGTTTGATTTAACGTGTCGAATCATGAATATTAATTAGGTCGTTTCCGTACTTTACCGTACTCGACCCCAAAATAAAAATCGCTATATTGTTTGTTTTCAGCCGATTTCAACCAGATTTTTAGTGATATCCTTAATAAAAACACGTTTTCTTACGATTCTGCCCATATATATATATATATATATATATATATATATATATATATATATATATATATATATATATATATATATATATATATATATATATAGCTATGGACTGTCACTTTAACAAGGAAGTTTATAGATAGCTGGTAAATTGATTGGGGGAAGTGGTAAATCAAATGTAAATGTGCTTTCAGAAGAATATACAAAACCAGAACAATGCCATCATTGTGATTATGTACTTGAATAAGTATTTTCTTATTCTATGAAAACCATTTTCTGGTCAACAAGTTTGTTTTCAGAAAATGCATTGTGTATACATATTTTTGTATTATTTTGAAGAAAATACTTGTTTCGTGAAGGTCAATTTTATAGATAATGTAAGCAAAAGAAAAGAAATTCCATCAACCAGTTTTAGTCAAATGACTTGGAACGCAAAGTAGTACCCCAGCCTTTTAACAAATTTGTTGAATAAAAACCCTGCTCACAGTGCCCTGCCATAGCTTACACAGATGTACCTTGCAAGAGTCCTTATTAAATCTAATGAGCACAACTGTAAATAAGGGAGCAAACTACCACTAATAATGAACACCCATACTAAAAATACAATTTTGTTTGTAAATAAATCGTTTTAACTTTTTAAAATGATAAAGCTTTACAAAAACCGAAATTTCGCAAACTTAAATAACCTTTTTCTTGAAGATTTGCTTATTTGTGATAGAGTATAAGATAAAAGTCTTACTTGTGATTAATAATTGGTTATTTTTGGTTAAATAATGCGTTTTCTTCACTATGAACTTTATTTGCAAAGTTGGGGTACCCATGGGATTTTTTAATATTCCCATGGGCTTTTCTTTTCCCCAATGGGAATTTCGGTTTTACCCATGGGATTTTTCTACAGCTTTTTTATGGGAGAAAAAATCCCATGGGTTTTTCAAAAAAAAATACAACACGTTTATTTAGGCTTAGTTATCGATTTTCAGATTTGTTATAGCATTTGTGCTTATTTTCGTTCAATTTTCGTTGATAGAAAAAAATCCCATTTTTTATTGGAAAAAAAACCATGGAATTTTTTTTCTGATTTTTTTAGATTTATTCATGTAACGTTAAGAAACACTACATTTTAACAAATGATGAACAATTCTCGCGATTTTAACGCGTTAAATCGTGTCTTAAAAAAATTAAAAACCCATGGGATTTTTTTCTTCCATGGGATTTTTTTCTTCCGTGGGATTTTATTATGGGATTTTTTTTTCCATGGGAATTTTTTCCAATGGGATTATTTTAGGTATAAGTTTCTGAAAGCTATATAATAATAATAATAATAATAATAATAATAATAATAATAATAATAATAACAATTAAAATAATAATAATAATAATAATAATAATAATAACAATAATAATCGTGCTCAATATGAGTAATTTGTACTTTTAATCGACTAACATTTTTATTCGAGCCGATCGTCGAGTCCGAATGGTGAGTTTGACAGCAATTTACCAGTACAAATTAATCTCACTTTTGTAGAGAACGCAACCGTTTTATACAAATAATCTTGATAACACGTAATATCATTTCTCGACTGAAAATGAAAACAGTATGGATATTGGTGTCAGCAATGTCCCCTGCTATGATAAATATTGACAAAATAAAAAAATACCTTGACAATAATTCCATGTCCAATACGCATTGGATTAAAGCAATCAAATTCATATAAGCATTGATAAGATATTATGCGAAAATGGGTCTTATGTCATATACGGCCAGCGTAGCTCCATTCAGTTATGTTCGGTATTAAGTCGCGTCAAGTTTCGTGGTCGAATTATAGCATGATAATTATTTTCACATTACGCGAATCATATGAGTTTCCCTATATATATTGTATTAAAATTTATGTTACACTATACTGCGATGAGGAAAATTGTTTGGTTTTTTGATATACATGTATACACACATCGGCCATCTTCATATAATTTCACAGTCTTTTAAAAGACGTCATCATATTCAATGTTGCGTCAACTTCACGAACTAAGAGAATGTTTAGATGTTTTTTAGTTTTGTATTCCACGTTACACACAGTTGCAGTATTTCATTGTCTGGTGAATACAATTGTTCCTCTCAATATTTATAGCACATATGCTGTCGATTTGATTTCATCAGAATAAGTCAGCGAACACTCAGAAAAAAACCTACATATATCCACGATGGAGACACTATATTATATTATATTCTAGTATATTATAGAATATTCTAAAAAAAAATAGTATAGTATATTATATTATATTATTGTATTGTATAGTATATTATAGTATATTATAGTATATTATAGTATATCATAGTATAGTATAGTATAGTATAGTATAGTATAGTATAGTATAGTATAGTATAGTATAGTATAGTATAGTATAGTATAGTATAGTATAGTATAGTATAGTATAGTATAGTATAGTATAGTATAGTATAGTATAGTAGAATATAGTAGAATATAGTAGAATATAGTAGAATATAGTATAGTAGAATATAGTAGAATATAGTATAGTATAGTATAGTATAGTATAGTATAGTATAGTCTAGTACAGTATAGTATAGTATAGTATAGTATAGTATAGTATAGTATAGTATAGTATAGTATAGTATAGTATAGTATAGTATAGTATAGTATAGTATAGTATAGTATAGTATAGTATAGTATAGTATAGTATAGTATAGTATAGTATAGTATAGTATAGTTTAGTATAGTATAGTATAGTATAGTATAGTATAGTATAGTATAGTATAGTATATATCAAATTGTGAGTACAATTAATTTTGGTTTTTCGTTTTGATTGCCTATCTGAAAGCATATTCACAGAAAAAAAAGATGATAAAACCTACGTGATATGAAATCATACTCATTTTGTACTTTGCGAACATTATAATATAATAGGTATACAATTTACCACAATAGTATCGTATCGTAACGAAGAGCGTTTATCTTGGTGATCGTGCTGATCGTTGAACTTCATTGACCGCATTGACATGTGTTCGTGTGCGGTTGCAAAACAGCGAGGGACATAGAAAAAGCATATCTTAAAACCCGTTTTTCTCAATTGGAACGCTCTTAACGGACCTATGTAATCGTTAACGGGTGACGCATGCGCTTTTGTATCGGGAATAGATCAAAAACGGGTGCAACGCAATTTATCTTCACGGATGGACTGACATCGCATCGTACCAAAGCCTAAACTATCAAATAAAGTCCACGATCAGTAATGTGTTGTTCGTAAAAGAAATTACGACATTAGAAACATAGCACTTTAGAGAGACCACAATCTGGTTCATTTTATCAATCGTTGCGTCCTTGACGGACAAAATATTTTGAAAAAAAAAACAAAGCATAAAACAAGAAAACACAAAGTTCTTCAAAGTTTCAATCTCAAATACACATTATCGACAGTAGTTCCAGTCAAGGACAATACTTCAGTCAGCACACTAGAGATCAAAATTGAGGATATTAATTTTTATTCAGGGATGTCAATTGTATCAAGTTTACAATTTGGAAAATAAAACCGGGAATCTGAGAAAGTAGGTTCCTTACTGGGATAAAAGGGAGATCAGTCGCCCGAGCCGTGGCTTATTGTCTTATTGTAGTCTTCTGGTTGCTATTCCTGGTGAGTACATGCGGAATATTATGTATGTGCATATGTCATTCTATAAAAAAAATGACAATGTAATTTACAACTTCAAAAATAAATTAAATCGTCGAACCATATCGTATCGGACAATGAATGTCCGAAAACATATTGATATACGTCTTTTGCACATGAAATGAAATATGCATGTCGTTTTACTTTAGAAAATTAAAACCAGTCACCAGTTACCTAGCAAATGAGCAATATATATATATATACAATATGGTAAACATAGCGTTTACAATGCGCTACTGCAGTGATTTAATTTCTTAATCGATCATTTTAATTTTCAAGATGGCGGATATTGGCAATTGTAAGATTTTCGAAAAGTAGCGAAGAGGTTTTGTCAGTTAATGTTCATGTCCGTGACGGAAGCTAATTTATCAGAAATCAATAATAAAAGACCAGGAAAAATCAGTGTCAACATCATTTCTTCTCAAATGATCGCGCACTCAAACGAATGTGTCACTACGCCCCAACCCCCTTTAACATTTACATTAATCTCAAAATCGATCCTTGACGGCTAAAATACGATTTCCGGAATAATTTTGACTATTGACATCCCTGTAATTATAAAAATGATCTTTCGAATATAAAAGACACCCTTAATTGTTACAATAGACTATCAGTTTAAAATAGTTAAACGCTGTCATTTTATAAAAAAATTAAGTCTTATTCGTGATTTCAGCGAATGACATCGCGAGCGGCCGGACGTAGATACATACACTTTACCGCTACCGTGTACATGTACATGTATATTGAATATATTGAACACTAGTAATTTCAAAGCGTGAAATAATATTTAATTTTGAGTATGTTTATTTTTTATGTTTTTTCGTATTGCTCAGATGTTAAGTGTTTCTTTTCAAAATACCAGCATCGGCAAATTGCAGAAGAACTAAGGTTAAGACTATCCCAATGCGCTTTTATGAACTCCGGCCGTGGTTAATAAAAAAGTTCTTTCAAAAAGTTCAGTAATACTTGACGTTAATGTTTAAGAAATATTTTGTTGTTGTTTCTCATATACATATGGTGCCTGTTATATGCTATTGGATGTTATGTAGATTGTATATATTGCATAAAGCTTACTTACAAAAAAAAACTAAAACTAAAAGTGCAGCTAAACTTATAGCGGGTATTTCGGTAATTCTACATTCGCCCGCCTAGTACCGAAATCCCCATATTTACGCCTTAAAGGGTCAATATGTCATCGGTATGAATGGTTTTTGACTTCACATGAATGTTAAGGTGCAAAAAAATGATATTTATGTTAATTATTAAGCACTCTTGACAGCATTAAGTTGCCTCTCAGTGGGGATTTCGGTGTTTCTACACAAGAACTTAAACGCCCGCCGGTACCGAAATCCTGCTGTACAAACCTTTAAGTGTCAACAAAATTATTATAGTGTTTTTTTTTTAATTAGCAACCAGTGACATGTGTTATCTCCCATTCGGTTACTTCTTTTGGAAAATAATAAGCGGGGATTTCGGTACTGCTACATTCGTACGCCCAGAGCTTAAATCACCCATATTTACGTCAATCCCCCATATTTACGCCTTAAAGAGTCTATATGTCATTATGTTTGGGTTTCGGCTTTGCATTAATATTTATTTGCACACAATCATATTATGTGTTAATCATTAAAACACTCTTATCAGAATATTTGTTCCATTATTAAATAGTTTATTAATGTGATCAATGTTTAAACGATTGTAAAAAAAGGTAAAATGTATATTTAAAACATTGGTTACACAAAAGTATATGTAAATATAACATGACAAAGTAATAATAAGTATTCAGAAAGTATTTTCCAAACAAATCAGATGAAACAAATGATATCGTACTACCTTATTTACAATATGCTATACACTTTTGCAATTTAGTTATCAATGTTAAATCAAAGCATACATCAGCATATGTTGCCTCTTAGCGGGGATTTCGGTAATTCTTAACAAGCACATAAACCCTCGCCGGTACCGAAATCCCCGCTGTACAAACCTTCAAGTGTAAAAAAATACTGATTTAGGTTTAATCAAAGGGCACAATAGTATTTTTGGCCACCGATAAGCACTTCCGCGTCAACAAAACGATTGAAATTATGACAGAAACCCAGCTTTTCATTGTATATATTGCAATACACCATCGGCCGCATAGAGCGGAATACTGCGCTTGGCCGCTAACCAATGTGGATTACATCAAGTTAAATGTCAATTTTCGATTTTATTTTAAAAAAAACTGCTATTTTATAAATATGTCAAGCTAGTAAACTTAACAAAATAATCGATATATCTTTATGTAATATAGAATTTTGCAAAAGTAAAGCGCTTTATATATAACAATGTTGTATTATGTCTCTCTGGTTGAAAAAAAAACTAAACAAAACTATGTACACCATATAATATGTTTTCATAATTAAAAAAATATATATAATGATGAACGTGATGTTTTATAATTGGACCATCCTTAAAAATTCTTTTGTTTGGCATAACCCGACCGACCCACTACAATCGGCCCGACTGAATTTTGTTTTTCGTTACTTTCCCCCAAATTTTTTTTTGCTCGCCGAAACTTCTTTCCGCTATTTTTTTCCTTTCCGCTTTTTATCCTTTCCGGTTATTTGCATCCTTTAAGGTCACAATATACTAAAAGATTTCCTACACAAATTCAATGTGAAAGCAATAACTTTAACAAAAAATAAAGTCAAACTTTTGCGCATAGACATCCCCATAACCATACCTTTTCTTAATGAGCATTCCAAGCCGCAATGATTTAAACAATAAAAAAGGGGGATCATACGTTATGCAAGAAAGAACTCAACGCGAATCAGCGGTCACTGTTTTATGGCCATCTATTTACCGGCTTCGTACCAGTTGAGAAGGGTTTCCCGCCATCTGTCAAAGTCTCATGTAGTCTCCAACCTTCAAGCAAAAGAGTGAATTTTTGTTAAACATCAATGTTTTCCCTACCACATGCACAAAGAAACATTCTAAAATAAAGCCATGGCAAGTTCCCCTACAGAGAATTGTGTCTTCTTATAAATGATGTTCATGTTTTAGAGAGTATAGCATTGCACTCCAAAATATTTTAGTATATTGTAACCTTAATTGAATGCTCTTTCAAGGAGATAGCAATGAAGAAAAGGCGTACAGTTATTTATTTGAGTCGCCTAATTATTTGACATATGCATATGCAATTAATTGGACTTTAAATACAATTAAACCGCTCCTGTTTTCTCGTATCCCTTTAATTAAAATACGCTGCTGTCGTTCAGGATAGTTTAGAAGTAAGAAAACAAAAATAATTAAAGATCACCGTTCAATTCAATTCGGCAATCGGCAGAGATGTGTAATATTATCGCCATATAACTAATTATTTAATTATCACTCTTTAATTCAGATCGGTAAATATTCGGTAGAAAGATAAACAGTGGTCAGCTTAGAAATATTTATTTACGGGTATTGTCACGTTTTTGTTTCATTTGCTTATCTCTTTATACGACTTTTCGACCGGTCGCTATTTTGGAGGCAGACGGCGATATTGAATGTATATTCAAATTATACAACATCTGCGCATGAATGACCCAATATTATCCGATAGCTCCACCCGTTCTCGCGTTTCATTTGACAACGTCATGTCAAGTGTAAGCGAGCTCAATGCTGATTGGCCAGCTACATTGTGCACTTCATTAACAACAAGGCCAAGCAATGTCTATTCGGGTACAGACCGGGTTTCGTTCATTGTTCGAATTGCGAAAACTTTCATTGAAACAAAGAGACAAATATAGAAAACCAGTCCGGAATAAAATGGCGGATGTTTTTAACAAAATTTTACTAGATTTTCGCAATTTAGATTTTTCTTGAGTCAAATTCTCAATAGTTTCGCAAATGACGCAAATGGCGAACGACAGCGCGAGCATTGCGAACGTGTTATTATTGGAATAAATGCTCACTATTACAGGGCTCGCGCTGTCGTTCGCCATTTGCGAAAGTATAGCGAATTTGGCTTAAGAAAAATATAATTTGCGAATATGCTTAAATCTCGTTAAATTTCATTGAAAACATCCGCCATTTTAATCCGGAGTGTTTTTAAAAAAAAACTATTTTTCTCTTTGTTTCCATGAACAATTTGAAGCGCATATGGTATCTGGCCAATCAACATTGAGTTTGCTATCGGGTAATATTGAGTCATTCATGCGCAGATAATGCAATACACAGTTGATATTGTCGTCTGCTTACAATATAACGGCCGATGGCAAAAGTCGTATAAAAAAATAAGCAAATGAAAAGAAGCGTAATACTCAATAAATTATTTGTATGCTGATCACTTTACAAATTTCTACCGACTATTGATCTGAATTAAAGGATGATAATTAAATAATCTTGCACCTTTCAGTTCTTGATTGAAATAAAAATGTTATAATTACTTTGTTGGTTTTTTACTCACAAACTATGCTATTGTAAAGTAATATGTCAACCACATAGTATATTAATAACGTATTTGCCCTGTTACTTGTTTTCATTTTCTGTAGTCAAACGATATGCACATTTTATTTTATGTGCAAAATGCGTACAAGTTTTCGGACTGTCGTTTTCGTATATAGTATTTTCGTCGATTATATTATATTTTCGAAGTTCTTTATGGACAAAATAGACGTACGAATACACGTGCGGTGATACGGACGGTGCAGAAAACTCTTTACCAATTTCCTTTCATGAGGCAGAAGACTTGGAGCTTTATTTGATAATTACCTTTCCGTTTGGTATATGTCGGAGTTCAATGTCAGAAAAAAATACAAAAAAAATAAAATCCCTACCTACCGACCCACCCAAATGTACCTAGGTAGGGTTATGCCAAACAAACAATTTTTTAAGGATGTCCTTGTTATACGTGCACTTGTCATTGAACGAGTTAAGCGAGAGATGCGAATTAAATTACACATAATTAAAAACTGATACTATACTGTCAGCTTCATTTATAAATTGTGTTCCATCGCGCCAATATATTCATTGTTCCATGAAAGTGTGTATAAAAGCAAAACGATTGAAATTATGTCAGAATTCCTGCTTTTCACATGAAATGATCTTTAACACTTTATTTATTCCAATCAGGTAAACAACAAATACAATAATGGGGGAAGTCTACACTGTGTATTAGCAACCTGCTGTGGTGATCCCTATCTTATCCGCTCAATACACATCCACCTGGCTTCTGTACAGCAAAAATTGGATTTACTTCCAAAATAATTGATTTCATTAATTGCTAACTTGTTGTCTACATTTGAAATTTACAACGATAATGGATCAACATCACCGTTGCACTATTATTAAGTTCACAGTAATCTGTACTTTAAATAGAGATAGCCTAATTAAAGACGGTGCTAATAAAGAACAAAGCGTGAATGTAGATATTAAGAAATAAGATCCTTTTTTGAATGACACTGGCAGTATATCATGTAATCTTATATAAATAAGCCACATTTAAGACATGGATAAAATTTAAAAAAAGACAAATTTGCATCTTTCATTTCTTGAAAAAAGTAAGCACGCAGTCACATATAAATAAGATACATTGAAGACACAGAAAAAAAAATAAGACACATTTGCATCTTTCACTAAATTTTCTTTAAAAAGCATGTGAACTGAAGAAAAACATTTATTACTGACACATTATTCTAAAAGTCGACTGACAACATAAGTTCAAAGAGAGATTTACAATTAAATAAGATCCATTTTCGCATGATGCTGGTTGTAGATCAAGCAACACATTTCTTACTGACACATTATTCTAAAAGTCGACAGGCAACATAAATTAAAAGAGGGAACCACAATTAAATAAGATCAATTTTCGCAAGATACTGGTTGTATAGCAAGTAGTCACATATTAATTACAGCTTGCATTAGTTGCAATAATTTTGTTAAGTGCGCGTGCCACTGAACGTTGCGTTAAGCGAGAGTGTTGTCATTTTTTAGTTTTATATTTTGGTATTATGTATGATTATTGCTTGTTTTGAATTTGAAATAAACGCTTTCTGGCAAATAAGCATCGTCTTAATAACAGCAAAAATTCGTCTCTGAAACAATGCGATTTATAGCTTAGATATTTAGCTTAAAACATCATCTTGTTATCCACTGTGATGTCTGTAAATGTTATTTTAATCATATACATGTATTATCTTACCTGAAACAACGTTGGTGCTCAGAAATCTTAATAAGCAGCCAATTGTTTTGGTTTTAACCAAAATAAACAAACAGTGACTATTGAAAACATTTTCAATGAAACCACAAGGCCAAGAGATGTAGATTAATATGCAGTATCATGTTTAATTAAAATATCCTTCAAAATTGCTCCACACTTTCATGTATGTTAAACAGGTTTGAACAGATTTGACCTTTCCATTGTATTTTATTCATGTGACACCATGTATGTTGAAGAGCCCCTTCGTTTTTGTTTTTTTATAAAGTGATGCAACTTAGTAATGGATTTTCTGGTTTTAATTTGCAGATTGTTGAGCAAGGCAATCATGCCAGAAGGTTTACATCCAATATTACACAGGGGGACAGTAATTAGAACAATTTCTTTAAGTTTGTGTGGACACAGAGGCTTGAATGTAGAAATCAAAGAGTGGACATGCATATAAAATATCGCCAACAGACCATGGACGGATAAAGAGAAAAATCTACTATTTTGATTGAAAGTTGAAAATAAACAGCAAATAAACTTCAAATAGAAATTTAAACATACAAGAAGTAGGACCTTGACTATGCCTCAACAACATCAGGAACAAGAGGTCAAACATGCATTATTAATATTATTAATTCACATGCTTGTAGCTAATAGCACATGAGCAGTAACAAGTGAAGTAGAGAAACAATAACTAATGACCATAAAATTCGCTATTGATACTTATCGAAATTGGATCCATTCTGGACAACTTCAAGAGTCTAGCCAGCTCTATTGATACTTAAAAATTGGATCCATTCTGGAAATTGTAAGAGTCTAGCCAGCTCTATTGATACTAACCAAAATTGGATCCATTCTGGAGAATTTCAAGTGTGTAGCCAGCTCTATTAATATTGACCAAAACTCGGTCCCTTCTGGACATTTGCAAGAGTGTATCCTGTCCTATTGAAATTGACAGAATTTTGATCCATTCTGGACATTTTCAAGAGTGAAGCCAGCTCTATTGTTACTTACTAAAACTGGATCCATTGTGGACACTTTCAAGAGTCTAGCCAGCTCTATTGATACTTACCAAAATTGGATCTATTCTGGACAATTTCAAGAGTCAAGCCAGCTCTCTTGATACTTACAAAAATTGGATCCATTCTGGACAATTTCAATAAGTCTAGCCAGCTCTATTGATACTGACCAAAATTGGATCCATTCTGGACAATTTCAAGAGTATAGCCAGCTCTATTGATACTTACAAAAATTGGATCCATTCTGGACAATTTCAAGAGTCTAGCCAGCTCTATTGATACTTTCCAAAATTGGATCCAATCTGGACATTTTCAAGCGTTTAGCCAGCCTTGTTGATACTGACCGAATTCGGATTAATTCTGGACAATGTCAAAATATTTTTGATTGATCATATAATGTCCCTGGGATGAAAATTAGCCACACATTTTTGCTTTTTTTATTAAAGGGGTCTTTTCAAGTTTTGGTAAATTGTCAAAATTGTTTCACATTTTTATGTCCCCAACCACTATAGTGGTTTATAAAATTATAAAGCTTTGCAATGCAAAACGATTGAATAATATGGAAAGTTCTGTTGTCGTTGTTATATTTTGTGAAACTATGAGAATTGCTTATATAAAGTATAAAATACCTTCCACATTGTATGAGCACAAATGGGCGAGTGGTCAAAGCAGAAGACTTTTACTCCTGTACTCCAGTTGTCAGTGATTCTATCCCTGTTGAGGGTTCAACCAAGATTTGATTTTCAATTTGAGTCTAGTTACACACTGGGGACCATGGCGTTTTCCTTATATGCATGTTATAAAAATTATTATTATCCTAAACAACAAAGATAAGGAGCCTGCAATTGAGGTTGCATCTGAATATTGTATGGTATTTGTTTGAACGACACAGGCCCTCTGGGACCTATTGTTTAAAAAACATTATTGATCCATTTTTTATCTTTAACAACTTTTATAATTTTTCTCAGTACATACTCCGGTTTGACTTGAAACATACAAACTAGTGAAAATAAAAAGTACTGCCATAATTACCATGGTAATGTTTTGTTGTTTTTTGGTTAAAGGCCAATGTGCAGACTAACTTCTAAATGATGAAACAATGATGTAATGTTACTGTTTTAAATTTTAGAAAGTATCTGTTTTGATATTCTAAGCATTTTTATTTATTTTTCACGTAAAATATACACTTTTGAAAAATGGTGTTTTATAACTGTTAAGTTAAATACACTGGTATTTCAGTTTGGTTATGTAGCGGGGTTTGTGTATTGACACAAGGGGTTATAGTTGCCAACTTTTATTATGCCCCCTTCGAAGAAGAGGGGGTATATTGTTTTGCGCATGTCAGTCCGTCCACAAGATGGTTTCCGGATGAGAACGCTTAGGCCTAGGATCATGAAGCTTCATAGGAACATTGATCATGACTGGCATATGACCCATATTGATTTTCAGGTCACTAGGTCAAAGGTCATGGGCAGTGACTCGAAATAGTAAAATGGTTCCGTATGATAACTCAAGAATGCTTACGCCTAGGATCATGAAACTTCATGTGTACATTGATCGTGACTGGCAAATGACCCTATCGATTTTCAGATCACTAGGTCAAAGGTCAAGGTCACAGTGACTCGAAACAGTAAAATGGTTTCCGGATGATAACTAAAGAATGCTTACGCATAGTTTTAATTATATAATTGATAATGGTATGAAATATAATAACATAAAGTATTATAAGTATTATCATAAATTATAAATCAGATAATTGACAAATACAATATAATTCAAATAATATAATGATTAAAATTTTAACAAGTATACAAGTCAATACACTTAAAATAATAAAATGACTCACCAGTGACCATATTAAGAAAAAACTAAAGATAGTAGGTATAAGCAAATGAAAAATGCTTGTACCTCTTGCAAGGTTTAGTAATGAAATGAATCAAATGTTTCAGATATATAAAACCATAAATATGTATCTAAAATCAGCTCACTTAAAGAGCATGCTCCATTAATAATATACAGTAGCTCACTCATTCATCACACTGAATCTCTCTTGATTGGATAAGTAGTTATAATAATTTATAAACTGGTGTTTTGTTTTGTTTTCATTGTGTTGCCTTTTTGCTTTTTGCTTTCTCTGAGAAATTTGCATTTGATTTTTTTATTTGCTTTATTAGCTTTGCATTCTGATGCCTTTTTTGCTTTTGGTTTCTTTGAGCTTAACAGTACAGTATATATAATACTAGTGGCACTACAACAGTTTGCTGTTGTTGTCTAATTTCGTTCATTTCATTTGATATCTTGTTGAAGAACTTGTAATACTGTACGTATGTAGCTTTAAACAATGCTTCTTTGCTCATCATTTGCCTTTGAAGCTCTGAAATAGTGCTAGTTACACATGCAGGATAATCATTTCAGCATAAGTATTGTATTATTTTGCTTTTATAATTATATTTTATTTTTTATTCATCAGTGTTGTATTTTGATGATTATATTGTGTGAAATTTGCTGATCATTTTCCTTCAAATCTGGTTTGAGGTGATAATTTCCTTTAAGCCCTTTTTAATTTTTGGCACTATTGTGTTCTATTTTCTCTGTAAGCATTTTTACACCATTTCTTTGTATGGTACCTTAGGCACCTTCCTTGTGTCAACATCAACAATCTTTCAAACAGCTCTTAATTTTGAATATATAGTACTGATATTATATTTCTGCTTACATTTGAATAATGTCCTATAGGAATACTGCTTTAATTATGTTTTTTATGTGCTTTATTAGAATAACTATTTCTTATGTATGCCATGTATTATTGATGTGTTGCAATTTGCTACTGCTTGTTACTTTGGTAAACAGCTATACATAGCGTATGTTATATACATGTTATTTCATACTGTCAATAAATACATTTTGATTTGATTTGATTAGAGGATTAGTGTTTGTGAATACCCTGTTACATACTCCCTCTGTAGAGAAAAATTGCTCCTAAAATTTAATTTCTTTTGTATACCCTTAACACAACAATTTAAATAAATAAATATATTCTTACTAGAATACATGTACATCACCTTTACCTATACCAGCCATTTAAAATTACTGCGTTCACTTTCCACCATAGTAGATAATGTTTACAAGGACTGGAGTGTTAAAGTGCGTGGAAAAATTAGTAAGATCATGACCTTTATATGCCTGAAAACAGCTGTTCAATCTGCTGAGGGTTGACCTATAAGTAAGATGTAAACAGATCTTAGAATCATGTACAGGAAAATTAAGCACAGTTATTCAACTAAGAAGTTTAAAATTAACTACACACCATAATTGCAATACAAATTTATAGATTTAAATAATAAAATAACGGAAAAAACAGCCTTTATTTAATAATCAAGATATTGATCACTATATACGGTTACTGATTATTTGAAAGTTATTTACAAACCTCTCTGTATCAGATACATAAAGTATTAATATTTAATACTAATGATTAACAGGGTAAATAATTATACACAAGAGGAACATACACAAAATAATATTCATCAGGTTTACATGAAAATCATTGTCAATATGGAAAATATAAACCTATATTGGAGCAAATCTTGGCAGATGGAGTTTAATGTTAAAAAATGCGCCATCATGAATATCTCCAACTCCACTAAGAAAATACTACAACTATACTATGAATAAAGAAACCCTCGAAAATGTTTATCATCACCCTTACTTAGGAGTCGATCTTTGTGATAATCTGAAATTAAACACTCATATCGATAACGCGACCAAGAAAGAATGGATCTAATTTTGGTAAGTATCAATAGAGCTGGCTAGACTCTTGAAATCGTCTAGAATGGGTACAATTTCTGTAAGTATTAATAGAGCTGGCTAGACTCTTGAAATCGTCTAGAATGGATTCAATTTCGGTAAGTATCAATAGAGCTGGCTCGACTTGAAATCGTATAGAATGGATCCAAATTCGGTATGTATCAATAGGGCTGGTTAACTATTGAAATCGTCTAGACTGGATCAAATTTTGGTAAGCATCAAGAGAGCTGGCTAGACTCTTGAAATCGTCTAGAATGGATCCAAATTCGGTAAGTATCAATACAGCTGGCTAGACTCTTGAAATTGTCTAGAATGGATCCAATTTTGGTAAGTATCAATAGAGCTGGTTAGACTCTTGAAATTGTCTAGAATGGATCCCATTTTGGTAAGTATCAATATAGCTGGCTATACTCTTGAAATCGTCTAGAATGGATCCAATTTTGGTAAGTATAAATAGAGCTGGCTAGACTCTTGAAATCGTCTAGAATGGATCCAATTTTGGTAAGTATAAATAGAAATCGTCTTGAATGTATACAATTTCGGTTATTATCAATAGAGCTGGTAAACTATTGAAATCGTCTCGACTGGATCAAATTTTGGTAAGCATCAACAGAGCTGGCTAGACTCTTGAAATCGTATAGAATGGATCCGAATTCGGTAAGTATCAATAGAGCTGGTTAACTATTGAAATCGTCTAGACTGGATCAAATTTTGGTAAGCATCAAGAGAGCTGGCTAGACTCTTGAAATCGTCTAGAATGGAACCCATTTCGGTAAGTATCAATGGAGCTGGCTAACTCTTGAAATCGTCTAGAATGGATTCAATTTTAGTAAGTATCAATAGAGCTGGATAGACTCTTGAAATCGTTTAGAATGGATCAAATTTTGGTAAGTATCAATAGAGCTTGCTAGACTCTTGAAATTGTCTAGAATGGATCCAATTTTGGTAAGTATCAATGGAGCTGGCTGGACTCTTAAAATTGTCTAGAATGGATCCCATTTTGGTAAGAATCAATACAGCTAGCTATACTCTTGAAATCGTCTAAAATGGATCCAATTTTGGTAAGTATAAATAGAGCTGGCTAGACTCTTGAAATCGTCTAGAACGGATCCAATTTCGGTAAGTATAAATACAGCTGGCTCGTCTCTTGAAATAATCTAGAATTGATCCCAATTCGGTCTCAATAGAGCTGGCTATACTCTTGAAATCGTCCAAAATGGATCCCATTTTGGTAAGTATCAATGGAGCTGGCTAACTCTTGAAAACGTCTAGAATGGATCCAATTTTAGTAAGTTTCAATAGAGCTGGATAGACTCTTAAAATCGTCTAGAATGGATCCAATTTCGGTTAGTATCAATAGAGCTGGCTAGACTCTTGAAATTGTCGTATGGATCCCATTTTGACAAGTATCAATAGAGCTGGCTAACTCTTAAAATCGTCAAGAATGGATACAATTTCGGTAAGTATCAATAGAGCTGGCTAGACTCTTGAAATTGTCTACAAAGGATACAATTTTGGTAAGTAATAATAGAGCTTGCTAGACTCTTGAAATTGTGCAGAATGGATACAATTTCGTTAAGTATCAATAGAGCTGGTTAACTATGTAAATCGTCTAGAATTGATCCAATTTTGGTAAGCATCAAGAGAGCTGGCTAGACTCTTGAAATCGTCTAGAATGAATCCAATTTCGGTATCAATAGAGCTGGCTAGACTCTTGAAATCGTCTAGAATATATCAAATGTCGGTGAGTATCAAAAGAGCTGGCTATACTCTTGAATTTTTTTGTCTAGATCGGATCCAAATTTTGGTATCAATACAGCTGGCTAGATTATTGAAATCGTCTAAAATGGATACAATTTTGTTTTGATGAGCGGTTCTCGGTTGAAAAGACAGATTTTACTGGTAGCCATTGTGCATATCAACAGTTTTATTGATACTTTGACACCCTTAAATCCAAATTTGGTCTTTATCAACAGCGATTTTCTTTTCAAATAATTTATTAAACAAAAAAACATTGTCGTAAACGATGCTGCAAATATATAGATTTCGTATCCATTGTGGCAATTTATTTCTGATCCAAACTAGACACGACCATTTTTGATATTCCGATGGGCTTAAGGGAGGTAATTTATTCAAGTAAAACGCGAGATTTTTTGCGATGCCTTTTAATAACTCTTATTTAATTAATTGCATACGGATATACAGCTAAATATAAGATCAATTTAACCAGAAAAAAAATCGGAGAAAGATATATTGAGATTTTGATATTCCATAGAATGCGAGTTTCCTTATATATTTTCTATTGCAATGGAGGTAATTATAACATGTTAAAGTCTCCGAATTGGTCTTTGTTGTATCTATTTACGTTTATTTTCAAGCTAATGGCGATTAAAAAATAATTATTATTAGTATGTGCTCACATGGATATTAGTACGGATATATCGTGTTCATATAATTGTTACTACATTCATTTCATTCATCATTCGTGCAGTGCAGGGCGGCGTGTTCTGCGCTCTGGGAACTGCAACGAAATACAGCCCTTCACGACTGACCGACGGTTGTAAATAACCGACAAACACCTCCTCTTCCGCTCCAGACAAAAGCACAACAATCACATACCACACACTATACACAACCATATACAGATCACCATCACGGGACCCGGAACACATGGGCGTGGCACTCTCATACACATCACTCGTTATGAGAGGGGGGTGTGAGAGTGTTATGTGTGTGTGTTCTGGGTCTTACTCTCCGGGTGGTGATGGGTTGTGGGTCGTGTTGAGTGTCTTGTACATTAGAAGTGTGCGGGACGCTCCGCGGGATCCGCACCTCATCATCACCATGCGGTAGAGAGCACATTAAGGTCTCATTTGCCAACATGCACTGAATACTCTTAAAAATAAAGATCATTTGGCGAACACCCGGGAAGACGGGGTAAATTTGACCTACTCTGGCTCAAAATCAACCTTAATCCCCTGATAGGTCACAGGGGCAGGTCGGGCTACAAAGACCTCGTGAAGAGGCTTGTAGGACCTGTAAATAAACTCTGATACACACATTCACTCATTCATCATTCTACACAAATCTCGTGAAGAGGCCAGTAAGACCTGTAAACAAACTCTGATACACACACTCTTCACTCATCGTGGCGCTCTCGCATGTCTGAGACGATATGTAAGACCGATGTCATATTTAATACTGTATTCGCTGGTATTTTCGGTTAATATGTTAGATTGCTTAGGACACAATTAATCTAGTGTATTTATATTTAATCGAAGTGAGCTCATTGTTGTTTCTGGCGGTATTCAATTTCTGGTAATAGTTTCGCGATTAAAGACGGCGGTTTTCGGTTAGGAGTTAGGTGTGGAATGTTCTTATTTGCTAATGTGCCAAGTGCTTAAAGGCGGTTTATCGCACTTTATTAGTCGGCGTTTCAAGAGAATGGGTCATAAATGCTAATCAGTAGGTGCTTAGAAGCCTTAAGTACGGCAAGAACCACAACTCACTCTGCTAGGAACGATTACCGCTGCCTGTCTGCAGCAGACGACAAATGATTCTGCTATAGCAGTGAATGTATATACCAGCTTGTAAACGCCATTGGCCAGTCTAGGGTTTATCATTAAAATATGTACATATTGGCTGAATTCATGGAAAACGGGGCTTAATGCACGCCAAATAAGATTAGCCTGTGCACAATTATAAGCATATGCAATGCGAACAAGCTAATCAAGGACGACAACAGCGAACAACTTCAGTGCTTTCAGCGCTTTGATGCATAATATACATTATGTCCTATGTTATATGGCGTATAGCTGCTAATATATGTGTGTATAAAATATGTTAACCGTCTTTATTTTTTAAATAAATGAAATCATACTGAAACTCTACGAATTGAGGATTTACATGTTTTTATGAGCTGTAAAAGATTATTACAAACAACAATTATTAACCTTTTTTAATGCAGACACTTTAAAAGACGGTGGGTGCGGACCCATAATCCTGCGATAAATCAAACGGAAAGGAACTTAAGGTACTTAAGCTACGTTGATGAAACTCGGATATTGTTGACGCCCTGTCTTCAATAACTGGGCTAAGCATTGGTTTCGGTAGAAAGGTACTGCAACAATTTCGCTAGATTTGAACAAATTTTAATACTCCGCATTATGATATTTTAATTCAATTTTTCACATTTATACCAAGTGAGTTTTCATTTGACCGCCTTGCAAATACAGATCCATTTGCATGTGCTTGTGTATTATAATAACAATTAATGAGTTAATTTACTACTTACAGTTTCGTTATTTTCATCAACATCATCGTTTTCATCGTTATCATCATCATCATCATCAACATCATCATCATCATCATCATCATCATCATCATCATCATCATCATCATCATCATCATCATCATCATCATCATCATCATCATCATCATCATCATCATCATCATCATCATCATCAGCAGCAGCAGCAGCAGCAGCAGCAGCAGCAGCAGCAGCATCAGTATCATCATCATCATCATAATCATCATCATCATCGTCATCATCATCGTCAGCATCATCGTCATCATCATCGTCATCATCATCATCGTCGTGGTCGTCGTCGTCGTCTTTGCCCTCGTCCTCGTCCTGCTCCTCCGCCTCCACCGCATCATCATCATCAGCAGCAGCATCGTCATCAGCAACAGCAGCAGCATTATCGTCACTATCACCAACAACATCGTTATGGTCGTCATCGTAGTGATTATCATCATCAGTGTCATCATCATCGTAATTATCATCGTCGTTGTTCTCCTCCTCGTCGTCTTCATCATCGTCATCATCGTCGTCATCGTCATCATCGTTATCATCATGAACAATTTCAACAACCGTAAAACCTATCGCTCAGCTCAGCTCATTTTTGCAGTGAATTCGGATGATTCTCTTTTTAATTATGACATATATCAAATCTTATTGATTAATAGAGTTTGCTACTTAATGTATTAATAGCTAAATAATAATGTTGATAATATTGAAAATAGATGGTTTCAATTTTTGTATTTATCCGTTTAAGATGCAGTATTTGACCAATTCAATTTGTCGCTAAAAGTATTCATTACACATTCAATCCAAAACGCGTTACGAGATGCTATAGAAACTATAATCGCATTCCGATAAAAATGGTGTCTGTATTAGGGCCTGTTTAATTTCTACGCTTTATTGCAATTCATAAAAATATTTTTAAGGGTACCGGTATTTCTAGACACACTCTGTTATCCAAACAATCCTTGTGATCATAAACAAACAAACAATGAAATATAAATAAAATTAAATGATAAAAAATGGTATTTTCCTTTTTGCTGTTGCTAGTTATCAACATAGTAGCAACACTTTTAAATATAAATTATATTCAATTCATAGCACGCTTAAAGATTCAAAGTTTATCTAAATCTATAAGCACACACATATTTATGTTTGTTAATACAAAGCTGTAGCACTTTTCTGATTGCGCTTGAATAGATGTGATTGTTGTTGTTGCATTAATAGTATCATAAGATTGTAGTTCCACATTAGGTATTCCACCATACATTTTGTTTTTAATCAGATGTCTTATAATTGGCATTGCAAAATTTCAATAACGACTAATCAACACAATTGACTTTATGTATTTTTAATTGTTTATCCATATTCGCATGAATACTTGAGGGAAAAATAAGCTGTGTCATTTTTTATTTTTTATTTTACTTATGGTTCAGACAACTCTGCTTTTACTATATGCCGTAATAATTATAAGTTTTCGGTTACTTAAATATATTGTTTTTCGTGTAGGAAAATTTAAATACGAAAAATATTTAGAGACAAGTGTGTTATGTTCGTTTGTCAATTATTTAATTGAAGTAGAAATAATACATCAATGTACATAATTTTATTGTTTTGTTCCCTTCGTTATGTACTCTAAAAATACAACTTAACATCTTTGCAATCACCTGAAATAATATATAAAAAAGTAAAAACAATAAACGTTTGGCTTTCTTAATACGATATCATTTCAAACGCTGTTGGAAGGAACCATTGCTTATTAGAGGTTTACAAGGTAATTTACCCAAGTACGCAAATGTAATGATCGATTGCCCTTCGGCATGATTCTGTTTTATTACTTTAATCCGGTTGTAAAAATGCATGATCGAAGGGTCATCATATAAGCAAAAACAGGGCCAAAATCTGATAAAATAGCGCTGTTTAACTTACAGTACGAAAATCCGTATGTCCGACAATTTAAAATCAGGAAAAAATAAATATTTTGGCTTAAAAATGAAATGTTAGAACATTTAGAATGTAAGAGAAAATACGGTGGTTTTATGGTGTTTAAATCGATTAGAAATAGCAACACCCAAAGACATTATCTCAAGTGTGATATTCAAAAGATTTTATATGAATGTACACACATGGTAAAACTAGTCTTTTAAAATGCAATACCTTCATTGGTTCTCATATTTTTATTTCAATAATTATTAAACATAGGAATTTGTTAACACTTGTTGTTATATAATATTGAAATGTACACGCATACTGAACATAAAATCATAAGCATAAAGGCTAAGTTGGTTTTTGCTAAGATTGCAAAGTGTTTATTTTATTATTATGATATTTTTATTATTTGATATTATAACACAGAATATCTGAAGAAGATATATACATTATCACATATGTTGTTGTTGTTGTTGTGGTTATTGTTTCACTATCTTTATGAGTATCATACATTCAATGACGAATAGCTATTAATTTGTCATACAATCAGCATAATTATTATTGGATTGCGGAGATTAAACAAATCGATGCACTAGTAACTGATATAACTGATACATATTTTGAGCGACAATTTGAAACTAGATCTAGTATTATTTAAATTTGATTATTTTAATTGCAGACTTTTTTTTATTAACCCCAATTAATGTGTACGCAACGTTTCTTTTATTTAAATCGCTGAGTACGAAGCATCAAGCCATATTTTAATTAATTGACAGTGATCTTTAATGTATGTCATAATATAAATTGAAATCAATCTTATTTAAAGCTGGAGTGGTTGGTTTGTTATAAGTTTTGTAAATGTTGCTGTAGTATTAGTATGTACAATAAATACTAACGCTCTGGCATATTGTGATGGTGATATGATTATATATTACACAAAGGATATGTGATGATGTTCTTGATGATTATATATTACACAAAGGATATGTGATGATGTTCTTGTGATAACAATGAGGCTATAATTAGTTTTTGAATTAAGCTAGCTAATTTCAAATAAGACCCAAACACATCCCAATCCCTTAATTATCAGTAAGTTATAGTATTGTTTGCCTCTCAGCGCATAATTAATTGAAGGCCTAGTTTATCTGTTAATCCTCACCCCATGTGGTGTCCCAGTGGGTACACTGATATTAATACACGATGTATTGGTCCACAATTAAATCTCTCATAAACACATGTCTCTCAGGTGACTGAAAAATGGCTGGGTAGATACAACAAATACTACTACAACGGAGACTAAGATAACACATGTTACACTTAATTTGTTTTCCTTGCGTTATTCTTATAAGACAAACACTTCTTAATTAAAAAAGCTGCTACTGCTTCGGCTTCTTTTAATGCTACTGCTACTGCTACTGCTGCCGCTGCCGCTGCCGCTCCCACTGCCACTGCCACTGCCACTGCCGCTGCCACTTCCACTGCCCCTGACACTTCCGCTGCCACTGCCGCTGCCACTGCCGCTGCCACTGCCGCTGCCACTGCCGCTGCCACTGCCGCTGCCACTGCCGCTGCCACTGCCGCTGCCACTGCCGCCGCCACTGCCACTGCCATTGCCACTGCCGCTGCCAGTGCTGTTTCTGCTACTGATAGTGCTACTGCTACTGCACTGCTACTGCCACTACCACTGCCACTGCCACTGCCACTGCCGCTGCCACTACCTCTGCTGCTGCTACTGATAGTGCTACTGCTACTGCTGCTGCTGCTGCTTCTGCTGCTGTTGCTACTGCTACTGTTACTGATACTGCTACTGCTACTGCTACTGCTACTTCTACTGCTTCTGCTACTGCTACTACTATTGCTGCTGCTACTGCTGCTGTTGCTGCTGCTGCTACTGCTACGGCTACTAATTATACTAATTCTCCTTCTACTTCTTTTTCTACTATTGCTAGCGATGCTTCATAATTTATTTTTAAATGTATCATTTTGTTAAAACAGAAAAGAACTGTTATATATATTTTCTTAAAGGTGTAAAGAATCTAAACTTTTCTGCGATTACTGTTTTATTTAACTGGATTAGTATAGGCCACATAAAAGACGCTATTGTAATTATTTGTACTAAACAACATTTTGTCATAATCAACAGTTTTAACATGCCGCAGTTTCCTTGGAAGTTAACCTTTGATTGGACTTATGTATAAAACATTAACAAGGTAATTGTTGACCGTTTGTCCTGTCACAATTATATATTAGTTGAGCCAAACGTGTGATAAAGATCCCTTTTGGGGTGGCGATAAATACTATTTATATTGTTCAACAGTGGGAGACTGAGAAAACATACGTTACAATTAATTTGTCTACTTCGCATGCTTCTTCTTTATATATTTTCTTGCTAATCGTTTAAGTTTAGTTTTAGTTAAGTAGATATATCAATTTACATTTTTGATAGATATTTATTTGGATAGTAAAAGTATGTTTTATTTGACTTGACATCATTGAACCGGTTTATTCATGGATAAGATCGGGATCTCCACAGGTGTTTAATTTCGATTGTTAGGTGGGGAGAAGGGTCCGAATGATAATGTTGTCGTCGGCTTACGAATAACATTTCACAAGTTTTAGACAAATATGCATTCGCTATAAACCTAATTTAAGTTAAACATAGATAATAACTTATCTTTATTTTGATGAACTACGTTTAAGGTATAAAACTATAATTATCTATTTGTTGTGTGCCGCATACATACACACTTGCTTTTTTTAATTTGATAACAACGGTCCGAAGTCATAAACATTCATTTTGCATGGTTGCTAAAGCACAGTGTATACTAATTAACCTATGTTTATTGTTGTTTTCTAGGGTTATTATTATTATTTTTCATTTTATTTTTTTATTTGGAGGTTTGGAGGGGGTAGGGCTTTTATAGAAGATTTCAACTAGTCCTTCAATTAACTAAAAAAAATAATATTGGTATAGGAAATATAAAAGAGTAAAAAACAGCTTTCCTTCATGCTGTTCTATTATGGTGTTTTAACGCATATAATTATGTATGGTTGATGAAGCACATTGTATGCTACCGATGTTTATTGTTGTTTGCTGATGATGTTAAGTTGGTGTTGCTGTTTTTGTTGATGATGATGATTAGGAGGAGGAGGAAGAACAAGAAGATGATGGTGACAATAATGATGATGGTGGTGGTGGTAGTGGTAGTGACGACGACGACGATGATGATGATTTTGATTATGATAATGATATTTGAATTAAATTAATGCGCAATATTTTTTCTTTTTAGCGGTCAAGTGCAGATATCTGCGCTCGGCCGCTGTAAGGGTTATGTAATATTTGCAATCTACATAGGAGTCAATAGCAGATACCAAGCACCATATGTTTATGAGAAACACAAGCAAAATATTGGCAATCGCTGAAATCTCGAATATGACTAAATCATTTTATTAAATGAAAACCGGTTACTATTTTAAACTGTTATTATATTGCAACAGCATAGTGTTGTTTATCCAAAAGACCATTGTTATACTTACAGGGACGTCAATAGGCCAAACTATTCAGGAAATATAATTTGAGTCCTCAAGGATAGATTTTGAGATCAATGTACGTCCGATGAGATTTTAAGGAAGTTGGAGGCGTAGGGACAGATTCGTTCGAGTACGCGATCATTTGAGAACAAATAATGTTGAAGCTTCATCGGAATTCCGGAAATTTGCGAGCGGTACCGGTTTTTCCTGACTCTTTTTTATTGATTCTGAAAAGTTAGCGGCCGGCACGGACATGAATATTAACTGACGAAAACCTCTTCGCTACTCTCCGAAAATCTTCGACATGTTGCAAATATCCGTAATATTCCGCATTGTACTCACCAGGAATTGCAACTAGAAGACTTCAATAAATCAATTAGCTACGGCTCGGGCGGGGATGTACCTTTTATCCCTGTAAGGGACCTAATGCCCCAGACTACCGGCTATTTTTTCCGGAATTCGAACTTGATACACTTGATATCCCTGAATTAAATATTAATATCTGCAATTTTAATCTCTAGAGTGCTGACTGTTAGTATTGTATTTGACTGGAATGACTGTCGATTATGTGTTTTTAAGATTAAAACAAGCTTGCGAAGAACTTTGTGTTTGCTTTATTGTACGCTTTCTTCTAAAAATGTATTGTCCGCCACGGACGCAACAATTGACAAAATGAACCAGATTGTGGTCTCTTTAAAGTGCTATGTTTCTACTGCCGTGATATCTTTAACGAACTACACATTATTGATCGTGGACGTTTTATACTCTTATTGAATCTGATTCCCCAAAATATGTTGGTCTATGAGAAGATGTTTAGGTGACGATGTTCTAATTATAGATCTTACACGGCCAAGAAACACTAGATAGGTCTTTGAAAAGAGAGCTGTTGGATATCGTGAATGCGTTCAATGTGGCCTGTTTATTTCAGAAAGCTACGTGCAATGTTTTATGGGGATTTCTATCAAATTGCCAATTGCAAAATTTGATTTAATTCATTCGGGCCTATTAGCGGGAATCTTTTTCATTAAAATCCAATGGGCTTTTAAGAAGTTCGTTGAAAGGCCAAATTTGACGTTAAACAGCAACGCCGAAAAAATTGCTACTCAGTCTTATATATCACTTTTTTGTAAGATTTACCAGTACACGTTCTTCAGTGAAATTAAGCAAACACACAGTGCCGGCATGTTTGGAAGGGTATTTAGGTAAAAATTACATCCTTCTTTTTGACTGTGTCATGATACTTTCAATTTGTATGTAGACACCTTTTCATGCTTGATGACACTTACATCTATCCTGATGTCCAATGTCTATTTACATTCTGCTTAATGGTATCATGCATGTGTACATATGCAACATTCTTGTTCGTTAATTGCATGCTGCATATGTGTATGTTGGTTTGTGCAGAGAGACGTGTGTAATAGGCGCAGTGCATAATGGAATCAAATATTGATGCGATGGCAAGATGTGAGTTTCACCCAAGCACAAAGCAACATACACTCATGCATGGTACAATGATGTCAATTGACAGTCTTTCCGAAATGATACGGACGACTACGGAAATTTACGGCGTATAACGGAAATTTTATGTCATAGGAGAAGTTGCGCCGCTTTGTAAGATATTTGCTACTGAACCGAAATTAACCGCGTGTTTGTAGATGTAACTTTTTTTTTGGTTAACGACTTACCATAATTTTTGTATAGTAATTTTACCTTCAATAACCAAAGAAATTCTATGGATATATTTCAATATATGCTACTAATGCATGTATGCAGAGCTCCAGATAAGACGTTTAAAGTCGTAAAAAAATGAATTAAATTTAGTAAAAAGACTTAAATTCTGTGCGTACGGTTACACATTGACAAAATAAAATAAGAATTCAAAATGTGTGATCATGCGTAAAACTCAATATCAATGCATATAATGTAAACATTTTATCAATGAGTTCCCACTCGTCTAGGCCCTCATTACAATTATGAAATCAACAGCACTTTAACGTTATTATGAATAACAGACCATCTTTAGAACAGTCGAAAAGCCGAACGTTTTCCATTATCTGGTCCTTTTATAGCAAAAAGTCTGCTGTAACCCGGCAATTGTCATGAGCTCTTCTTAGACTATAAACCTAAATGCGGATGTGCCAAAATTTATACTTACCTGAACAAAGGAATTAATAATAGACTTTAACGCTGGATTTTTTTATAGGGTAAACCAAGATTTTGCTGAAAAAGTTATCTGGAAATCTGCCTGTATGTTGAGATGAAATCCATTACATAATTTCAAATTTACTAGAGTACTTTTATATTGCACCACATAAAATGCTATAAAACTATAATATTGAAGCTTTATTATAGATGGGTAGGTATTTCGTGTCAATCTCTTTAACATATGAAAGAGCTGTTGGTCATGCTGCTTTAGGTACATATAGATGCATGACACAATTTAGATTAAGCAAAATAAAACACTAGGTATTTGCCAACAGTCAAATATAAACGAGCAGTAAGAGCGTAATCGTGCGCAGCGAGACTTACTCATGTAGAATTGAAACTCTTATTGCTTTCTTTCGAAATAATTGCATGTGTCCGATCTAATATGCAATATGCCCGGTGTTTTTTTAAATCCGGATTAATGCTCCGTTTTAGATCCATAATTAACGAATGCCTCAATATTTTCAAAAAATAACACCGGATTAATGTTCACCGACATTTTGTCATAAAGGTTGGATATAAATATTATAGAGCTTAACAAACAAATACATTAAGCCCTGTTCTCCCTGCACACGCGCTGGACACACAGGTGGTTAGCGTGTGGCTATGATAATAAATAGTGAAAACATCTTTTTGAATGTTTAATTATCATATTATAACGAAATATCAACTTTCTATAAAAAAAAATCACTATCGTTTTATACATAACAAGGTATCCAGCACGAAATCATCCGAAAACGGGGTGCATCGTTTTGAGCAGCCATTACTAAATTAATTTTGCAGCGATTTTTATGAACCCGGTCTTAGTCAACGCAGAAATGAATTTCCTTTTAGGAAATGTATATATCTTGTTATATTTCTACACATGCTGGGTCAAATTTTAAGAAATAACGGTATTCACAATTCGCTTGACCCAGTTGTGATCGATCAGACCGTATTTATGAATGAAATCTCCAGTTGTAAAGACACACCTCCGCATTGGAGCAATAAAATCACCCGTGTGTTTAAAATGTCAGTTATTCGAAATGTATGTAAACAAATGTTTCAAAATGCGCTGGAGAGTTAGTTTTGATGCATAATGCAACGGTAAGCACGGTAAGAAGGTTTTTTTCATACGTTTTATTGAATTATGGTATTGAAGTTCGTGAACTTTGCAGGGAAAATTCCCTTTACTCCGTGAAGATTTCAGTCATGAATACTGTCTGATCGATCACAACTGGGTCACGCGAGTTGTGTATCGTGTTATTTCTTAAAAGTTGACACAGTTATTGTAAAAATATTGCAAAACATACATTTCCATTTCCAGGAAGGAAATTTATTTCTGCGTTGAATAAGACCAAGATCGTGAAAATCGCTGCAAAATTGATGAAGTAATGGCTGTTTAAAACGATGCATCCCGTTTTTGGATGATTTCGATTTGGATACCTTGTTTTATATATATATTTGATAGTGAACCTTTTTTTAAGAAAAGTTGATTTTTCGTTATAATATGATTACTTATCATTCCAAAATATGTTTTCACTAATTATTATCATAGCCACACGCTAACCACCTGTGGCTGGACATACGACTTTAAAAAACGCCAAACAAATTCAAGTACTTATGCACTTAATTGATTGTAAACAATGACGGTTGAAATCCGTGCGTGGGAATTTTTCTGGTAACCAATAGCGACGTCAACGTTTATGACATACCTGTTAATATGACATTTATTTTTATTTTTTTCCAACTTGTTTGAAAATTATATTTTATGATATTTAAAACATGTAGTAGAAGTAGTTGTTTTCTCAACGAGGTGTACAATAGTTGTACAGTACTAGACACGAGTACTTGTAACTTTCAGGTTTCTCTTTATACCACAGACATTATATAGTCATACAATGATAAATATGTGTTTATAGACATTGTTATTATAGCCTGGTAAACATACTAGAGAAATCTGAAAATTTCACGCACAGGTCTGTGGCAATGGGGGTTTGGGCTACTTTATAAATATGAGGTCGATATGCAATGCACATCGGTAGATTATGTCTACTGTAATTATTTGGACTAGGGAAGGGCCACACTTCCAACACATCAGCCCCGTTATGTCCTGAATAAAATACATGTATAATTTCTTGAGTGCCAATTGCATCTTACAAATATCAAAAACATTCACGGAAGTCAATTCATTGTGTAGGCCTACTGGTCTTCATGGCAATAATAAACGAATTTAGTTTAATGGAGATTATTTAACAAAGGGAACTAATTCAGCTTATTCAGTTTACTTGTCAAAATGATTCGGATGTTTTCGCTTTTTTCCCGAAAAGTAATTTATTCAACATACGGAAAATAAACGCGCGCCACCTGTTGTCATAATTTAGTAAATCGCATTCTGCTTAGTTGCATTCTGCTTACTGCCTGTTGCTAACTGCCGTTGTTAATGACGCTTAGTGACAACACCGATTATGACTGGTTTCAGGAATAATGAACACAGAAACATTGGATAGTCACCAAGCATGTTCAACAATCATCAAGTATAAGCGATAGAGAACAAGCATGTTGGAACTGTCATGAAGCATGTTAGAATAAACATCACGCATAATGTAAATATTCATCATGAATGATGTAATGTTGCAGCAATCATCAAGTATAAACGAATAGACAACAAACATGTTAGAATTGTCATAAAGCAAATTAGAATAAACATCAGTCATAATGTAAATATTCACTACGAATGATGTAATTTTTACCTAAATACCCTTCCATAGACATGTGTTGTTACTAAAATAGACATAGAGATTTGAGCATTGGGAGTGACCAAATCATACTGTGCTTTGGCAGTATTACGGAATACCGTTAGTGCCATCGTGGTTACGCATTAAAATCCAGAGGGCGAAAACGCGAGAACGCGATAGTATGATGGCGACAATGTGACAATACGATGATGACAGTGTGACAATACGATGGCGAAAATGCGATAGTACGAATGCGAAAATGCGAGAACGCGATAGTACGCTGACGACAATTAGACAGTGCGATGACGACAGTGCGACAATACGATGGCGACAGTGAGATAGTACGATGGCGACAATGTGACAGTTCGATAGTGCGATAATACGATGACGACAGTGCGAAAATACGATGACGACAGTGCGACAATACGATGGCGACAGCCGACAGTGCGATAATACGATGGTGCCAATGCGATAGTATGATGGCGGCAATTCGAAAATGCGATGGCGACAGTGCGACAATACGATGGCGACAATGCGTTAGAACGATGGCGACATTGCGACGATACCACGGCGACAGTACGATATGACTATCGCATTGTCGCCACCGTACTATCGCACTGCCGTCATTGTATTGTCGCACTGTCATCGTACCAGCGCGTTTTCGCAATCGTACGAACGCATTGTCGCCATCGTATTGTCGCACTGTCGTCATTGTACTTTCGCGTTCTCGCCCTCTGGATTTTAATGAGTAACCACGGTGGCCCTTACGGTATTTTGTACAGTAAAGTGCGTAAAATCTGGTTTGGAATAACAATTTATATGCCGAAAACAGATGTTGAAAACCCGACTTTGTTTTATAAGTAATAGTTAAAATATACAATGAGTTTTCCGAGCTTTAAATAAACATATTAAAATTAGAAAAAAACATCGCGCTATTATGTACAACATATAACGCGCATCCGCCAAGTTCGAGCGCCCGTCTCGGTGCCGTCGTTTCCGGTGAAAGTTTCGCACAGGAGCTACCGAGTTCGGATATGAGACCACGAATCATGGCTTGACTTTATATATCAGTCAGCGTAGAACCTGACCAGACTGCGCGGTTGGACAAGTTAGGATGGACCAACTTTGGCCGCATATGATATAAGACCCATTTTCGCATGACGCGGGTCATCTGACTTTTATAATGTGTATATAGCTTTGAATGGAATTTGCACATAGTTTTTTGAATGGACTTATTGTAATTTTAATGTGTTGCACGCTTTCAATAGCAGAGCGCATATATAAGATCACTTATACTACGGAGTTCATTTTCTGTTGCAAAATGAAATGTAATAAAGATTGTTACTCAGCGGTGTGTACAGTATGACAGCGTTGTCTGTCTGCGATGCATTTATACTGGTTCTAAGCTGGCATACTCACCAATTGGACTCAACCATCTGCTCGAACAAGAAATGATAAGTTCTACTAACATTAACCTGAAATTGTAACTTATTTTAAAAATAATCATGTTATTTATATTATTCAATTTATTATTCATAATTATAATTTTTATTTCCTTTATTGTTGTTTTTCGCATTAAGAAACTTATTCGGCTTACGAAACTGAAAAATCCCATTGGAAAAAAATCCCCATGGAGAAAAAATCCCATCGGTGAAAAAAATCCCATTGGTGAAAAAAAAGATTTGCTTCTTTGAGATAAAGTATGCGATAGAAGGCTTATTTTTGATTAATAATTGGTTATTTTTGCTTTCGAAATTCGTTTTTTTCACTATGAAATGTGTGAGCAAAGTTGGTCCTCCCATGGCAATTGTCGAAAATCCCATTGGATTTGTCTTTTTCCAATAGGGTTTGTCGGGGTTTTCTCCCACTTTTTTATGGGGAAAAAAATCCCATGGATTTTCGAAAAATAATTATACGTTTGTTTAGGCTTAGTTATCGATTTTAAGCATTGTAAAAGTATTTGTGCTGATTTTCGTTCAATTTTATTTGATAGAACAAAAATCCCATGTTTGAAATGGGAGAAAATAATCCCATTGGATGTGTTTTGATTTTGAGAGAATGATTCGTGTTACTCACAGAAACACTATATTTCATCAAATGTTAAAAAAATGTACGCGATTTTAACGCGCAAAATCGTGTTTAAATTATTATTTTTTAATCCCATGTTTTTTTTTCCCATTGGATTTTTTTCACAATTTCTAAAGTCGGATAATTCCGTGTCGAATACTTTTTTGAATATATATGTGGCTGGGAACGACACTTTGACCAATATGGCGCTGAGTTCGTTAACGAAAAAAAAAACACAACAAAGTTGTGACAGCTTTTTCGCGTAATATTCATACGAATTTATTGCGATAAAATCTGATTCGTTATATTTATGTTACTCATCAATCTTGGAATTACCCAAGAAATGATTATGTTACGGGTTTTATATGAAAACATTAGTATAGTTTAACCATGGCTATAACCCATCGTACACTACGACGACTGCATATATTACTGGATAAACTTCCTGCAACAAAAAATGTAAGTTTTTCGTTGAAATTCTTTCTTTATTTTTTGTTTTTGTTTTCCTTCAAATAATATGAAGTTGGTCTACAAAGGAGGTATCCAATACAAATTGAACCATGTCCAGTGTTTATTGCCAATGTTTAAATTCGTTTGGCTTTACAATTCATGATTGTATGCGATAATTGGAATATTCACCCGGAAGTTGTCAAAAAAGTTGTTTGGTTTTGGATACAAGGACAGTGATGTGAAATTGTCAAACGAATGAGGACAAATAGTGAAATTTATACTCAACAATCTACCATTCCATACGAATTGTCACAAACTGATGACTTATTTTTAAATGAACCTGAACAAGTTTATCAGTTATACAACATAAGTGATAGAATTGGTAACGACTCGCCCCATTACAACTCGCCCCATGTTTAATAACGATTCGTTCCACCTATATAACGACTCGCCCCACATATGTAACGAATTGCCCCATTATAGCTTTTTTAATTTTTAATAGTCTAGTATCTTTGATTCAATTTCGGTCATGTTTATGCTTTATTTTGTTTTTAGGAAGTGTCTACAATCAAATGCAATTTATCCGCTCGTCGATACTCGTTTGTTTACATTGTTCAGGTCAGCAATAATAACCGAGGAACACCGGTTATGGTATAATTTATTACTGCTTCTGTACATAGTGAAAGCGTTGTCGTCTCGGGGATGGGAGCATTTTAAGTTTGGTTCTTGGACAAGCATAGAAATGCTTATATGAAAGTTATTATTTGCACATTGTTATAATTAGCATTTAGTGCACCAACATTTTTGTTACACTTCTGTGCAAACTAAGTCATAGTGAACATTTTATTCTTGTTTAATGAAATATTTGAATAAGTTCGAATACCAAAAACACACACGTAAGATCTCTGGGTTTTTTTGTACTGGTTATTTTTTTGTAATCTTATGATAAGACAAAAAATATTACCTTTCTGTCTTTCAATACAGTCAAGTTACCATTACCGGATCAGTAGCGTAATAAAGTTGTTCTGGTGAAAAGCAATACATGTTTTGAGACTTCTGTTATACCAGTTTGATTAAATATGCTTTCTGATTCAGCACATAGTCTTTTTTTTAAACGCAGGAAAACTGTATTTGTGATAACCTTTTTTCGCCGCATAATTTATGCATTATCGGATCAGTTGTAGCCATAGCCATAGCCACAACAAAATTTCTGTTTTGCATTTGCAATTTTGCAGTCAATGTTGAAAATAATGAATGCTGGCCAGCAAGTATTTCTCGGACGAAATGTAGGGTTTTTATTTAATAACTTTCTTAATAATACAAAATATTTTTCTTGAAAAATTTACTGATACATCCTGGATTTGTCATTTACAAGCGAATGTAAACAAAACATATTTTATGTGCGCATGCGTAAGTACGAGGGCCATTTATGGGGTCATTTAAGGCAGGGGATGTTCCACTGTACAGAAGTATTTACCGGACATTTATATACATTTAGTAATTGGAAACAAATTCGAGTTCAACTAAAACTTTTCTACACATTTACATTAAATTGACTTAAAAACATAAATTAGAAGGTGAAATATGTCGCTTTCAGCGTGTGTTAATAGATTTATGATATGTGTCCCATATCAGTTCTAACAAATATCTACTAATAAGCATGTTTATTTATATATCTTTGAGGAAAGAAGAATATTGTTTTTCAAGGATAAATCCAAAACAGTGAATTTATCATTTTAAATGAGATTTGTTTCTATTTTATTTTATTGATATATGTATACAGCAAATTGTGTCGATTTTTAATGTAAAAATATATAATTAAAATCATGTGTGCGTGTTCACCTGCTCTATTGCAGAAGACGAATCTCAAGCACACAGTTCGGATTTCAGTAAGGGATTTCTTTTGAGCATGCGTGTGCTATTAATAGCCCCCCCCCCGCCAAGAGGTCGCATTACATTCCTTCAAAATGTGTTTACACCGCACTGGTTTTACTATAGTACTAGCATTTAACCAGTTTGTGCTGTCAACTTCAAGAAAACAAGCATAGATCTTTAAGTATCTAAAGAAGCAAGTTGCGTTACAATACACGAAATACATAGAACGTCCGGAAAATACTGCTGTCCGACAAATAGTCGGAAATTCACAATACACCATGTTGCCATGTACATGTTATATCTTAAATGCTGAACATTCATTTAAATGGTGCTATTAGCTGTACATGTTGGGAAACAATTATAAAAATATGTATATATAATGAAATATGTCTAAAAACTTCACTTTATACAATGTGGTGCATTTTGTTTACAGGCGCAGAACCATGTTCACTAGATGCCAAGCTACACCTCTCATGGGATTTTTCCCAGTGTGTAAACTACCATCATCATGCTTTGCATGTGGGACCAATCTACTTTGCGACACCAAGAAAGTGCCATGTGTTTGGGATATGCGCTGAAGGAACAGGTATAATATTGTAATGATTGGTTTAAAATATCTTTGAAATATATAATTGTTACAACATTGCACTACTGTTTGAGTAACACTTGTTAATATACTGCAATATTTAGTTTTTTGCTCACCTGAGCACAAAGTTCTCATGGTGAGCTTTTCTGATTGCATTTTGTCCGTCCTGCGTCGTCCATCGTGTCGCATCGACATTTACCTTGTGAACACTCTAGAGGCCACAGATATTGTCCAATCTTTATTGAACTTGGTCAGAACATATGTTCAAATAATATCTTGGATGAGTTCGAAAATTATTCCGGTTGGTCACGTCCGGGGATGTGGCAGTTTTCCTAATATGGCTTTACTATAGTAAAACCTTGTTAACACTCTTTAAATCACATTTAAAGTCCAATCTTCATGACACTTGGTCAGAACATGACATTGTGTCTCAATAATATTTTCGACAAGTTTGAAAACAGGTCGGATTGGATAACAAAAACATCGCCGTAAGCAAGTGGGCATGGCATTTTTTATATGACTTTAGTAAAACCTTGTTAACACTCTAAAAGTCACAATAATTCTACTATCTTTATGAAACTTGATCAGAACATTTGTTCTTACAAGAGCTCAGCTGAGTTTAAAAATTTGAAAATGGTTATGGTTGGTTTAAATACAAGGCCCCGTGGGGGCGTGGCAGTTTTTCTAATATGGCTTTAGTGAAAACTTGTTGACGCTTTATTAGCCACATTTATTAGCCAATCTTCATGAAACTTGGTCGGAACATTTGTACCAATGGAATCTTGGCAGAGATTGAAACTGGGGCATTTGAGATAAAAAACTATATCAAATATAAAAAATGTCACATTTTTGGTCCAATCTTCATAAACCAGCTTGCATTTTGTCAGAATAGTCTAGTTCCTCTGGCTCTCAGGTGAGCGTCTTAGGGCCCATGGCCCTCGTGTTTCTTCATATTGTAATTAAACAATACAATGTATTTCTATTTCAATGTATTTCTATGTACATAAAAAAATATTACAGGAAGACAGACATTCTCTGTGATTGACGATTCGGAAATGCCTGGGAAAGGTGGCGATTGTGTCACAAGTTTGGTGCATCGCTATTTTTCTCACTTTGGCGCTGGAGAAAAACATGCAGAGGTAATTAATTGCTATATGTAAACTTTGAGATTAAAAAAATGTCTTTCTTTTGATTGGAAAGATATGGTAAATGTTAACAAGCTCGTCCTGCTGCCATCCGTGTCGTCTCAAAACCTTAACATTTGCCATAACTTTTGCAATATTGAAGATAGCAACTTGATATTTGGCATGCGTGTGTATCTCATAGAGCTGCACATTTTGAGTGGTGAAAGGTCAAGGTCATCCTTCAAGGTCAAAGGTCATATTTCTTTTCTTTTTATTTAAAACTGCACCCACAGCCGAGTGTTTGCACCCGCTCTGCGGTGCTCTTGTTTCATTTTGTTGCTGGACATTACATAATTATTTTTCCATTCATTCAAAAATGTTTTCATAGCAATAATCTCCATTTAAATTTATATTATTTATTTAAAAAAAGGAATGTTTCTTTGCAGATTGACTTTAACAATGCTGTTCAGAAGAATAAAAGCAACACCATTCTGGGCTTTTGCATGTGAAGAGTGTTGACAGGTAATACAACAGTCATTGTCTTTCTTTAAAATACAATTAATTCAAAGTATAATGTGTAGTGTGAAGAGACAGTTGTATTTTTAATAATATTTTATAAGTACTTTGGTTGCTTGTTTCTATCAATTCCGAAATGTATAAATCATATTGGATTGTATCTTTTGAGGTTGTTACATGTAGAAAGTGATCATAAAATTTTTACTTACTTTTTGGAATATCATTTCAGGTCTGCATAGATAGATAGATAGATAGATTTATTTCGACAAGGAATGCATACAAGGGCATTTACAACATGTACAAAATATAAAATATAACATACATGAAAATAAATATACCATTACATACATACCAACACCAAGGATAACACAAAAATGGGTAAACCCATATTTCCATTGTGGTCCTTTGAGCTGGTGGCATGACATAGAGTGGCACTTAAATATTAAACAAAATTACATCAATAAAATGACCAACATAATTTAAATAAATATATTAAATACTATGCATGTATATCACAGACCATTTTGATACTTAAGATATCACAGATATCATTATTAATTATGAGATCCTAAAAATACACTATTAAAAAATGTGTAAGAAATAAATTAGATATCACAGATAGCATCATTTATTACACCATCCTAAAATACATAGAATAAAAAATGGAGAATGCATAACATTTTTGAAAGATAGGATCAATTTTGATAAAAATTGCTGACTAAAACTGATTCCTTAAGCCGAAAAAACAAACAATACACATAAAAAATTACAGATTTTCTAATAAATAATTTTTTAAAGATGACTTAAAAACAGGCAATCTGTCAATCTGTGTAATACTGGAGGGTAAATTGTTCCATAATGAGCATCCCGTGTAACAAAAGGACTTTGACCCGAAACCTTTGACCCTGGGGACAGCAAAAGCACCTTTTTGAGTTGACCTGGTCCTGTATGAATGAATAGAGGCCTGCGGGATAAAATGTTCTCCCATATAGTCAGGGGCCAAACCATTTTGAATCTTAAAAACATGGCCAAGAACAATCTGGTCTACACGTTTATTGACTGGTAGCCAGTTGAGCAAACGAAAATGTTCTGGCCCAATGTGTGCCCTTGCATCGAGACCTAGAACGAACCGCATTAACTTATTCTGGGTGGTTTGGAGCTTATTTTGTAACATTTTTGTGAGACTATGGTACCATATGAGCAAGCATAATCAAAATGACATTGGATTAAAGACATGACAAGAAGTTTCTTGGTTTGCTGAGTGAGATATTCTTTTTTTCTATATAGATATTTTAACCTGGAGTTGGCCTTCTGAATGACTGAACGAGCCATGGTATCAAAGGACAAAGTTTGATCCAATGTAGCCCCTAGGTATTTGACTGAAGATGTAGATTCAATAATGGTACCATTACAAGAAATATCAAGAGAAGAGTTTGACCTGATTTTATGCCTAGAACCAAATAGAATAGACTCCGTCTTACCTAAATGCAGAGACAACTTATTGTCAACCAACCACTGACTAACCAGATGCAAATCTTCTTTCAATAACCTTTCAATATCAGATTTAGACTTACCAGACACCAGAATACCTGAGTCATCTGCATATAGGAGGAGCTTATTTTTAACCACAGCAGACATATCATTAACATAGATAAGGAAGAGCAGGGGACCTAGAATTGACCCTTGTGGAACTCCACATGATATTGGGGCTGTACCGGAATGAGTGCCTGAAACATCAACAAGTTGCTGTCTATCTGAAAGGTATGAATTGAACCACCTTAATATATCCTCACCAAGACCTGCTGCACTTAATTTCATGAGAAGTATAGAATGATTTACAGTGTCGAAGGCCTTTTGGAGGTCAAGAAGAATCATCCCTACGAGATTACCTTTATCCATTTCCAACCTGATATAATCAGTCAGATGTATGAGACAGGTGTCCGTTGAAAAACCACTTCTGAAACCAGACTGAAATTTATATAACAATTTGTTAACCTTGAAGTATGACTCAACTTGGTCATATACAACCTTTTCATAAATTTTAGATAAAATACTCAAAATAGAGACTGGACGGTAATTACCAACAGAGGTTGTATCACTTTTCTTAAAAATAGGAACAACCCTAGCAGACTTGAGATCATCTGGAACAACACCCTGTATAAGAGATAAATTAATAACATGAGTAAGAGGTTGAGAAATAATCGAGGCCCCATCTTTCACAAAACGTGAGGGCATACCGTCTAAACCTGTTGCTTTATTAGAACTGAGCTGGTTTAAATATTTTAGTACTTGGTTCTCAGAAACTAAAGAAAAAGAAAAACTGTTAGCAGCTTTAACACCAATGCTAGCGTAAAAATTAATGACAAATGATTTTCCAAACTTAAGAACACAAGTTGGTAATTTATCAACAAGCTTTGAGGCAACTGTAGTGTAAAAATGGTTAAAAGAATCTGCAATAATTTCCTTATCAAAACATATATTTCCATCAATGTTGAGACAAATATTAGAAGAGGAAGATAATCCTTTCTTAGATGGTAAACCAAGATTCTTAAGAATAGACCAGAGTGACTTTGAGTCATTTTTGTTAGCTTCAAGAGACTCTGTAAAGAAGTTTTCTTTCGCTGTATCAATTAAGCATTTACATTTATTTCTTAATAATTTAAATAATTCAAAATTTTCAGCACTTTTATCACTTTTGTAATTACTAAAAGCCTTGTCTCTTTGCATGAGTCTGTTTCATTAAGTATGATGTTACTGGAACACACCAAATTCATGTGAGATTGGCACTTTGGTTTGTGGAAAATTATATGGCCTTCTGGTCCTGAACCGAGGAGAGCATTTGCTCTTCTTGCAGTCGTTTTGCGTTTCTACGAGATGCTCGTGAGTCGTTTCTTTCTTTTGTTGCCATCTTTAACATGGAAACGCACTGTTTGTTTACTTGGCTTGAGGCCATTGGCGTTCACAGAGAAAAACAGTCACCGCGTTTTCCAGCTCGTCTTCATTCTTAAACGTGCTGGTTTGCAAATGTCCAATGCAATTATTAAGACGAGCCTTTCTCTGCATGTTATGCATTATATCATTAAACGATTTTAACGTTTTCTGGTCTAAAGGTACCTGGAATTCCATTGAGAGCGTCCTTCACTTGGACCGATGTTGGTAAATTTCCATCTGCAGATATTGGTTCCATATAGGTAAGGATAATGTTTCGAATTGTATCATGCCTTGTGTCATTCCCGGGCTGTTCGATTCCACCTTTCATTTACTTAAGCACTGTATGATGGATTTGTTCATTAACTTCACACGCAGACGCTTCAGGCAAAGATGAACTTGCTACGGGCACAATGTTCTCCAATTTTAGTTGTTCATTGAGATTCACTATAGAACTATCGCTGTTTTTTGTGTATACAATGATGTTCAGTTTCGTTAAGAAGTTGGCTATTTCGGCATACCCATGGGGAAATCTGTCTTGAAGCTCTTGCATGTCTACAAAACTTGAGCGTATCAATGCCAAATGTCTTCCGTGCTCATTTTGCACTGTCACCCGAACGTCGCGTGCCTCTAGCTTGTATTTCTTTCGCAGATGAGATGCCAAGCGTACCACGCAAACTGCACACAGCGGACAAGGTCTGAAAGTACTAGTTATTACTTTTTAAACAAACATTCAATCAACCGTATAAGGCACTATTCAGCAAAAAAGGAAATTTTCATTCAAGATGATTTTTCTTCGAAGTGTAAAAACAAAGCGTAGTGAATTTTGGGGCATTCAATCGTTAAATGCTGATACATTTAAATCGTCTGCAATAAATATATGTCATAAGTAAATTTCTTTAGTATATTCTGGCGTCTATTAGTGTGAGTTGCGTTGTACTCGAACTCTTGTTAATTCTTAATATTATAAATAAGCGGTACCAATGTCATCGAATTCAACATTATCTTCAGAGGATGCCTTGTTTCAAAATATGGGAACTAATTTAATGAAAATCAGTACATTTTTCCTCAAAAATAAAAAAAGCATTTTATCTAAACTGTCAAAGTATGCACAATTTTACGGTGATTTAATGTGCTATGTTTTATTAGTACTCCGCGTTACATGGAATAGCGAAGGATTTTTGTCTAAACTGACATTAGAAAACAAACCGGGCTTGAGCTTTGGTTTGTATGTGGCTATTTATAGTAGTAAATAGTGTTCGTAATCAGTTTAGCGAGATCGTCTGCGTGGCAACATTAAAATATATATGTGTCTCTCGCAAACGCACAACGAGGTTGTTGTTTATGTTTGGTTGGAACATAGTTAGGACATAGTTTTTCACGTCAAAGTATTCATCCGCCGTCACGATGACACATTTTATGACATGGAAATTATCCGATATATAACAGTGGCCGAGTATGTCAAATAGAAAGCATATCTGCTGTTTAAACTAACCGCTTTGGTTCGAATACCGGAACAGAAGTTTTTCTTCAAATTTAAACTGTTTTATTGAGTATTATACACGAATATCTAGACTGCATCATGTTTGAAATAATAGCACAAGAAGCTAAACAGCAATGGATACGACATACGCAAATGAAAAGAACTTTTGTAACTGTAGAGATCTGTTGTGTGTTGTGTTTTTTTGTTAACACAAAGGGGGAAAAAGCAAAAAAAAGACGTAACATAGCAGCATATTAGCAGATAATCAATTAAATGTTGTTGAAAAAAGTATGTATAAATTATCTGTAAAACAGATTTCTTCATGTTGAGACTCGAACCTTCGACATTAAAATCAATGTAATGAGCATTATACCATATGACTACTCGTCTTCAAATGGGATCAAGAAAGAAATTACTACATATCAAAAGACATAATTTGGTTTCGTTTCACGAATCACGTAATCGAAACAATCACTAAAGCTTGTTGAGAATATAAATCGCACATTCAGCCACCTTGAAATTATAGTTGAGAAAAAAAGGAAGATACACAGATCTTGACATCGTATTTAAAATTGAAAAATAACTAACTTAATATAAAAATTATGTTTGTATCGATCATGATCAAGTGGTTTGTAATGACAGACAGATAGACAGACATCTTAACAACACTGGTCAGTCAATCTATGTGCGGAGGTTGCGTTGTCTTAACACAAAAAAGAGTTGTGGCCTAAATGCTTTCACGTTTGATTAATTATCGAAGACTTAAAAATTGCCCGCAAAACAAACATGAGAGTCATTCAATTCCGCTCCATTCCATTCATAAACAAATCATATCTTAACACGTTAAATGTGTCATTAATTTGCATTTACTTCAAGCAAATGGAAAATGTTGTATATATATATCCGTCAAATACAATGCGTGATCTTTCGTCCACTTTCACAACTTTTACTTCCAAACATAAAAGCATACCTAAGAATTATTACGAAGCGTCAGTGTTTTTCACCAAATCCGTTGCATTGTTATTTTAAAGGTGATATAAACAAAGTTACGTCCTGAACGGCCATGTTTATGCTTTACGAACCTAGTACTTTCCATCATAAATATAATGGTAGTGGTTAAATCAGAAAGACGGGTTCGTTCACAACGGAAAACATTAACATGTTTCATAAACGTCGCTAAATGTTATCACATGATCTTTGGTCCATATTTACAAAGCTCCCAGGGATAAACAATTGTAAATTGACAATTGTTTTGTTGAGTTACATAAAGAAAATTTAGTCATTTTTAAAAACAAACTTTTGTTTGCATAAGCCTTATTAAGGCGAAATATATCAGGAAAGAGTGCAAATTGTTCTGTGTCAATGTACTTTTATCCCTACAGGATACGAAGTATTATTATTAAAACGTTAACATTGAAAACGCTGCCAAGTCTTTTTCTAGGCTTTTTATCGCAAACAGGATTTTTTAAAATCATAATTGAAATATTTATATGATAATGACAAACATGCAATTTCATAACACACACGGTTGTTGTCTTAATTTTCTTCAAATAATACTAATTTAGGAACATAAAAACCGTATATTTTACAAAAAGTAATACTGACATATCGCGATGGCGCAATAAAGTAAGTAAGGCCCTTCTGGTCAATATTTCTTAGGCTTGTTTTGATTTGAAACTGATCATATAGACGTAAATTTCACAACAATTAGAACACTGCGACGATCGATTAATTACCATCATAAGTAAACGTAAAATTAAGTTTTTGTTTTATGTACGTAGAATCATCAACACTCCATAACAACGAGAACATACGTTAAAACATAATGCGTTGGAAATAAAGGCATGAGAGAAGCTATATTAATGAACGATGTTTATAATTGATCACCAAAATCTGACGTTTTATACGCGTTCGCAATGTTACTAGTCGCCGAAATAGTGCAAATGATCGCGTCGATAAACAGAAAATCAATATTTGTCGACACGCACAGACACACACACACGCACACACAGACGAAACAGAAATATCGTTGGTAGGACGTATTGAAATCGAACATTTATTTATAAAACGAATGCCGATTAATTTCCGTTAAGTATGTTCACTTTAAAACATTTTGGACATTCATATGCGTGTAATTAAACAACATTTGAACGAAAACCATTGAATTCGCGAATAACTACTATTTGGTAACGAAAAAATAAGGTTCTATGTGTGAATTTGGCGCTATATTGAGACGCTGTTGGCATTTAAAGAATTCAATTAAATAATAATTAGGCAGTGGCTAGCCGTACGGCACCGTACGACTAGCCTATTGGCTAGTCGTACGGCTCTGTACGTATAGCCATTCCTATGAAGATTGTCTAGCCGAACGGCTTAATAAAGTAAAGAATTGTCATTCAGTGCTGTAATCAGTAATTAATTTGTTTCAGCTCATTACAGTACACAAATTCGTCATCTGTTTCGGCTTCCTTTCATGTAATACGGTTTCTTATTTGATTCTTTAATTAGTCGACGTTCCTTAGTTAGTTGTGAAAAACTGTTGTTTTTTTTTCGGCTTCCTTTCATGTAATACGGTTTCTAATTTGATTATTTAATAAGTCGTCGATCCTAAGTAAGGTGTGAACAACTGTTTTTAATGAGTTGCGGCAACGATATTATGAAATTCAATGGCGGCAGCCGTCAAAGGTAGATCTTAGAAATTGAGTTACAGAAATAATTTAATTATCTTTTTGATAAATAGATGGTTTCATACAAAGAATCTAATTTATAATAGAATTAAAAGTAATTCCATGTGATAATACCATCTTTAACACAGATCAAAGTTCAAAGACTCCAACAACTCCATTGCAGCATATGCTGTACACTGGGTCTTGTTATTATCATGCCACCCACAATAGTGTGTGTTTCCATCATCCATACTTATAAAAATCGGACTATTCTCCTCTCTTTTCCTCTATCTTTTTTAACATAAACAATAATAAGGAACTCAAAATAAGCAATAAAACAATATCATTTTAATAATATTACTAATAACATTGTATTAATATAATACTATACATGTGTTTCTCTACATGTAGCTAAACCAAATAAACTGATTATCTTGCGGGACGTTCATGTAGCGAAAAACTATTATCATCTAATCAGCCTGCGTGATAGCACACAATTGTAAGTGCATGTATAAGCACGTTTTCTAAATAATAAATAAATACATAATCAATAAATTTATTTGTTATAACAGCTGTACGGCTAGACAATCCCCATAGGAAAGGCTTTACGAACTGAGCCGTACGGCAAGCCACTGCCTTAAAAATAGTTCAATAAATTCGATGTATAATTCGTTATTGTTACTTAATTAAGCAATTACCTTCACGTCTTACGATTTAAAGTGCTTTAGGACGCTTGATTAACATTGTCACGACTTTTTGTAATCATGTTAGACTTGTTACCGCTCTTTTACCAGATTGTGCCTCACGCAAATTATTTAAATACACTATAAGTACAGGTTTTGTAATTTACTATTACTTGACATGTGTCGGCGTTACATTTTCACTATCAATAATAATACGGTGTTCGTTTACAGGAATCGCACTTTTATGCCTGAGTTTTTAGGGATGGGAACGACTTCTGAAATGCTATTCTAATATTTACTTTTCTCTATTAGATTTTCAAACATTAGATTCGAGTTTCCCAACTTGCGAACGTCCGGAATAAAGTACTGTTCCTGAGTGTCACAAATACAAGTAGAAATCGCCTTGTTCGCATATTTTCGTAAATATCATCAAAATTTAATGACAGAAATGCAATATATTTAACTGTTTCAAATCATCAAAATAAGAAGAAATTTAACAAGATGTGCATGCACCAATGATCGAACCTGGGACCACCAGAAGCAACAGCTAACTCGCTACCACCATACAACACAGACTTTTGATAGTAAAAGCTCGTTTTGTGTCGCCTACACCTTTTTTTTGCTAAAATTATCGATGAAACGCATTAGAAACGTTTCATTTTTTAAAGATTTCGATTAATAAATATCAATTAACAAACATTTATTTTTAATACATTTTCAGGAGTATTATTTTGCTTGTTTGAATATAATGCATTTTATTTTCTGTTAAATTTATCTTTTAATTGGCATTTCGCTAAACTGTGAAATAGTTCCTTTAAATGTGTCTATGAAACGAGGGATAGTTATCATTGTTGACGATTAGTTTTCAGAACTGACGCTCGAACCACTTTGGTTCAACGAAATTAATTGCTACCTTGCTACGTATTGCACATAAATGTAATATCTTTATATTTGAGTAACTAAATTATGATGTTGATAATCAAGGAACTAATATGTGTGAAAATATCACTGCTCTTTGTTTATACCGATCGTGAATATATTAATAATAATTCTATTATTAATTATTTCTGTGATTAAAATTCAATCAAGTGTATAATATAAATATCATACTGATTCCAATACAGTATTATATTTAAATGTTACTTTGTAGACCACTAAATATTTAAACATATTCGTTCTGCGCGATAAATGAAATGTCCGTAAATTAGAATTAATCATACAGCATCTAATATAGGAAGTTTAAAACCATGTCTGGAGCAATTTAGTGACTGCACATGCGTAAACTAGTGAAACGACAATGGCTTTTCTGGCAACAAATAAACAAAAAAACAAATATCCAAACTAACGATGTTTTCAAATCTAGATCATACCTAGCTGTGTCTTTTCCGTCCATATTGATGCACTGTTACAGTCTGAATTTCAATTCAACGTTGCGAATTATCCACGTGTTGCAAAAGTACTAAGTTATACAAGTATCGTTTTCACTCACTATTAACCCACAACTATGCCAATGAAAGAATTTGACTGCGCCTATAAACACCCAATACTGTGTAAATTGTATCAATTAATGTCACTAAGCAAATCTATATGTACCCTTGCTCCCCCCAGTAGGAAAATAGGGGAAACAAAGGTGAGAAGGAAAACTGAGACAAACAGTACGTTTTAAGACCATTATGTATTATGTTTAAAGTTAAGATGTTAATAACAATAAACAAAGGAAATGCAAAGGTGTCTGGTTCTACAAATACAATTATCCACAAAATACTTAATAAAATGTATAGAATAGTTAACAGTTGGCATATCAATGAAATATTTCAAGGTGATGAAAAAAACGAGGATGTCATTAAATAAAAATCATAACATAATAGAGTATTTATAACACTTATTATCTATTAATAATAACATTTATTCAAAAGTGTTACTTTTTAGTCTTAAAGAAATATAAAAATATACATAAGAGCACCAAATTTAAGTAAGACAAAATAGGACTTCATATGAAAAACAACAACCAAAACAATTGAATCAATTAAGCATACACAGCATTGCAGTCTAAATACGTATACATGTATACATAACATAAATGTACATATAAAACAGAAAATTGTATAAAAGGCATTTACAGTTTATTTTACAATATGTAAACAAGTAACAACTTATTTTAATTGTTGACAACACATCTTGAAAACAATATCGTTAATTTATAGCATTTAAGTAAGCAATAAGATTGAGCTGTTTGTGTGAAAAAAAACACTTTTTTAAATATTTTGTTTATACATATAAGTATATCGTTTGCATAAAGACCTTTATAGCCACAATCCATACCACGTCAAGTCAAACTTAATGATTTAATGATATTTTCAATCGTGGCTTCATAAAATTTCACATATGGAAATTGCTGATTTAACCCAATATTAAACAGGGTTAAACATAAACATTCAAACAAAAGTGTCTGCTACGGCCCGTACTTTGAAATTCTACATGATCTGACCTAAAATTTACATCCCTAAGCATGAGATGCCCTATTTATTGCAAAATATTTAAAACATATAACATCAAACTTGTTTCTATTGAACTATCAAAACTATTATCTATAATTAAACAATTCAGTCTGACTCAAGGTTCTCTTAAGTGAACAGTGTACTTCAAGGTCTCTGTCTGCAAGGACACCAAAGATTGAGCATATTCAGGCCCGAAAGAGGTTACCATTCAGTAGTTTGGCAAGTTACCATCACATATGATTTAAATATCTTTATTATAACACACGCTCTAGCAGCTTGTCCAAGTGTTATATATTTCACACAACGGTGTTGCATTGACCACGGTCACTTATTGATGGCAATCAATTATTTTGCCTTCACAAAAAACAACAGATAAATGCATTTGTGTTTTATGAGTGACCTAACACAAATAATATTTGTAATTACATAACTAATACAGTGTCTATTTAAAATACAATGTATATTTTATTCATATTTCATAACAAGAACTTAACTTAAACATAGTCTTATGGTCTATACAAATGAAATTACATATGTTTTAGTCCATAGTTTAATAGTCTTCACAAAAAGTTTGAAATGGGACATTGAGCTTAAGATGCCTGTTTTACTGTTTATTCTAAATTTTGCCATTTTTCATCTTTATAGTGGCTTTTATAAAGCTAATCAGAGATGGAACACTTTTTACAAACAAATATATACAAATTTAACATTAAAGATTGTTTAATTACTTCAAAAGAAGACACATTAACACATACTTTAACTCAATATCTGAAACAGTTTTGACTTTGTATTATATTGCAAAACGTGTAATTTTCTACTTTTATATTTTAGGAAAATACTGAAAAACTCTAGCTTGAATAAAAATCTGTTAGCAGATTATACCTATTCAAGAAATGACACACACCATGTATAGAACTTTTATTTCGACAAATACATATACATATTTACACAGTTGAAATAGGCCGTTATGGTCCTTGATCAACATATATCATATCATTCATATATTCATAATACATGGTGTTGCATAAAAAACGTTATGGTTGAATAAACGATAATGTTCTGATACAGATACTAAATATCGCATCCACTCGAGATTCAAAATCAATTTTCTTAAGAGACATACAGTATTTACACAGCATATATTAATTTGAAATTTCGATATTTCTATTTGAAAAACATGGTATACAAAAAGTGTTAATAAAAAAAACAGTTTCAAAATCAATATATTTTTTTAACAAACTGTATGTTCTTCACATATAATAATGTAATATTCACATAACATGATGTAATATTCATATCATATTACGAAAACATAAGTACAATAATTCTAATGTGACGAGACTTGAATATTTATATCATATTACGAAAACATAAGTACAATAATTCTAATGTGACGAGACTTGCATAGACATATATTAATGTAATATTCACATAATATGATGTAATATTCATATTATATTACGAAAACATAAGTACAGTAATTCTAAGGTGATGAGACTTGAATAAACTATTTCATCAATGACCCCGTTATCATCTAAATATGGGGATTATTAGAAAAACGAGTGCAGAAAGGAAAGCTAACTCTTCCAATCATTCTCACAAGGAACAGAAAAGTTTTCTCCCTTTACCAAATGATATATTCAGTATATCTAAAACTGCTAGTCTTAGTTTATATGGTTTAAGATTCGAGATTCAAAATCAAATATTGAAAATCTTAATCACCGATTGTATCCTTTTGTTGCAATATACAATATACAATATACTTTACTAAAATAATTGATCTTGTTTCATGACTACATCCAATAAAAACGATTCTTATTTTATAAATCCATGTGTGCATAGTTTAAAATTTATATGTAGTCATGCAATACACGTATGACGCTTAGTACTTTGGCTTTATGATGTCTGATAAGTATTTCTGCATATATTTGCATTGCAGAGACCCCAGTTCCACCCACGACGATTGCAATTTTGATATATGGGCAAGTGATTCAGGACACTGATGGTGAATTATAGTTTATATTATACAATAAACGATATAAATATTACTGCATTGTATTATGTGCTTTTCTCAGTTCGAAGGCTTTGCTTACATATACAGCTAGGTTTCGTAATATTTCACACTTATTATTTGTAATCAGCTCGACAGTTTTAAACATATTTGGTCTATGACAATAATAATGCTTAAGATATTTTGCTCGTAAACAATAATATAACTTACACTCAAAAAGAAAATGAAATTCGTCCTCTAATTCATTACATTTGTTACATAGCCTTTGTTCCCTTGGCGTTCTATTCCATCTACCTGTTTCAATATTTAATCTATGTGATGACATTCGTAACTTTGTAAGAGCATTTCTATAGCATTTAACATTTACATGTTTAATATATGGTTGAAATTGGAAATTACAGAAAGTGTTATAGAATATCGCTCGAGATGAATTTTCCAATCTACTATGCCAGTCCTGTACAAATATGTCCTCAACACGTTGTTTAAAAGCACTAATAAACTGGTTATTATTTCCAACACTCTGTTGCAGCCATACATGATAGCAACCTAAGCTACACAATGTATCTTTAACAAGTGAAGCCCAGTTTTGCTTACGTGGATTATAATCAATATCATTTAACATAGTATTGCAAATACATGACACATATTTTCTATCACTACAGCCAGTGATCTTAAACCAATATTTAATAATACAAACAAGCCTCTGGGAATGTAAATCCATTCGGCCAAGATTACCATAAATAAAATCGTTTTGAGTGTTACATTTAACACCCAATACAGACTTGCAAAATTTTGTATGCACTCTTTCAATCGGCGTTGCTCGAGCAAATCCCCAAACCTCAGCACTATAAAACAGTATTGGTTTAACTATCTTTTCAAAGAGATCTAACATATGTTCGACAGTGATATTAACGTAACTGTACAAATATTTTCTGAGTTTAAATATCGCTTTAAGAGCCTGACCAGACAATGTCCCATGTGATTCCGTGAATGAACCTCCTGATGTAAATATTATACCGAGATAAGAATACTTATTCACAATTTCTATGTGGTTTACATCACAATAAAAGTTTAGATTATTTGGAAGTCTACCACCTTTTCTAAATATAAGTACTTTGGTTTTATCTCTATTAACAGTTAATTTCCATCTGTTACAATATGTCGATAAATAATCTAATTGTTTTTGCAGTTCTTCTGCTGAATTTGCGAAAATCACAATGTCGTCTGCATACATTAACAGAAAAATCTTAAGGGTACCAATATCAACACCTTCAGCACCTTTTAAGAAAAGTTCATCTTCTAGATCATTTAAATACATAGCAACAATAAAAGGACTTAAACAATCGCCTTGACGTACTCCTAAAATGCTTTCAAACATCTCTAAAGTTTCACAATTTAGTTTAACACATGAGCGTACTTGCTTATACATAGACTTGATAACATTAAAAAGCTTGCCTCTAATACCTAATTTGCATAATTTGTACCAAATGTTTGGTCTAACCAGATAATCGAACGTTTTAGAAAATTCAATGAAAACACAAAATAATTGTTTGTTTTGATTAATTATATGGGTTATTAAACCATGTAATACAAAGATATTGTCCCTAGTTCCCATATCAGCCCTAAAACCAGCTTGTGCTTCTACATAAATATAGTTTTCCTCTGCCCAATGTGTGAGTCTAGTGTTTATAAGTCTTGTAAATAATTTTCCAACAACACTTAGTAATGTTATTCCTCTAAAATTCGTAACATTTGACACACAGCCTTTCTTATGGATAGGTACAATGTAGCCTTCACTCCAACATGAAGGGAAATAATTACATTCTAAAATTTTATTGAACAGTTTCACAATGCTATCAACTAATACATTTTTTCCATACACTAAAAAATCATTAAAAATACAATCGGGCCATGCACTTCGCCCCAACTTTAGTTCTGAAATACCTTTCAATACGTCTGATTTTGTAAATGGCACGTCCAACTCATTAAACATAAGTTTTAATTCATCTTCGGCAATTCTATTTGTGAAATCAATTACATCTTCGTCTGCTTGAAAAAATATACTATCAGGGTTGTGTATAGCTCTAAAATATTCAGAAAAGGTGTCTAAAGATATACCTTTCGGACCATTAGGTACATTACATTATTTTAACATTCTCCAATATTCTTTGGCATTACTGAAGCGTGCAGACAATAACTTTTGGGTTTTAATGTTATCTTGTTCATAGTTAAATGATCTAACACTCTTTTTGTACACACTTCTAGCTCTGACCATTTCATTTATATTAACATCGCTATGGTTTTTTCTATAATGGTTTAGTTTTCTATAAAAATCGACTCTGTTAGCCTCACAAACATCATTACATAAATATGACGGTGTTGTAGAAGCTCCACTGACCTTAAGATTTTCGTTATTATTTTGCGATGTATAAGTTTTACCAAATAGTGGTTTACATACATTATCTATACACGATACAAAGCTATCAATACAGTTATCAACATCTTCATTTGAGCTAATTCAATCAATATAGCTATTCAAATCCTGAAACTTACATTTGAAACTATCACTGGATATTGATTCCTGAAAAAGATCTTTTTTATCTGCATTCCATCTATAATAAAAATCTAAATGTGTATGACTATTTGTATTTTTAGTTGTAACATTACAATCAATATCATCATGATTTATTTGATGCATTCACAGATGATATGCTTAAATTATAATTGGCTGTATAAATTAAATACAAAGATGTTGCTTGCTCTACAAATAAAAGAGCTTTTTCACAAACATGCATGTAACCCGCACTACAATGTCAACTATTGTCAAGGGCAATTACATTTAGAACATTTGGATCATAAAGCATGAAGTGTGCACATGTTCACCTCATGGTGATGCCATTTTCAATCAATTAAAGCGCATGAGTAATGCGAACGTAATTTGCTCCACTAACTTATGCTGACAAATTGCCCGACAGAGTAACCTCTGTATACCACCTCTGCTTCCTCATAGGTTATAAAAAAAGCTTACAGTCTAAGAAAACTGCCTTTATTAGCCATTGAAGCTATCATAGCTATCCCTCATCAGTGTGTGATATCTTCCGTAGTAGTAACTCATAGTAAAATCAATCAAATAAATAAAAAGACGATGTCCCAACATTTAACTGTTGTCTCAAATATCTATTCATGTAAAAAATATAACGAAACTACCCAGTGGTGCAAGTTTATATGTTGATAAATTTTTGTTGCGCTAAAAAGCAACCATAACTCCGAAGTTACCTTCAAATGCAGGGGACATGGGTGAAATCTGCCAAGTTGTTAAGGAGGAAATGTTATTTTTAACAAGGTGTTGTATGCAATATGATGATGCACATTAAAGGACACAGTAGAGACACAAAACAAACAAGTTATGTGTTTGTATAACACTATGTCCCCTTTTGAGCGATTTTGAACCATATATTTGACCTTTGACCTTGAAGGATGACCTTGACCTTTCATCACTCAAAATGTGCAGCACCATGAGATACACATGCGTGCCAAATATCAAGTTGCTATCTTCAATATTGCAAAAGTTATGGCAAAATGTTAAAGTTTGTGCAAACCAACAAATGGACAGGGAGGGAAAAAACAATATGTCCCTCAGTATAGACTGGGGGACATAAAAAGCTCAAAATGAGCATGTAATAAATAAGCAACTTAAACAAGAGCTTTGTCACAGACGTGACGAATACCCCCGCATGCGGCATTGACACAGAATATTTTGCATGTTAAAACGCACTAAGTGACCCCGTGACCTAATTTTTGACCTGGGATGACCCAAATTCGAACTCGATATCATGAAGATACTATTTCTGACCACGTTTGGTGAAAATTGGATGAAAACTTCTTGATTTAGAGAGCGGACAACATGCTGAATGCTAAGTGACCCGGTGACCAAGTTTTTGACCCGGCATGACCCATATTCAAACTTGACCTAAACATCATCTAGATACAACTTCTGACCAAGTTTGAGAGAGAGCGGACAACCAATATGAACTGACTGACAGAGAGACAGACCTACCGACAGACAATCTCACTCCTATATACCCCCCTAAACTTCGTTTGTGGGGGTAAAATAATTATAAAATTTGCACCTGTGACTGTCCAGGAAATGTTTTTTTCTGAAATCATTTTGTGCCATCCTTTTGTACTATTTTGGTAATAATTTGTAACGAGTTATTGCGTGCAACACATGATGCACATGAAAAGGCACAGAAGAGACACCCAAAATCCGCAAAACATGAAAATGCTGTCACATGGGTATCATTCTTTTGTTTGCCTTTCAGCAACCGTAGATGTCAATTTCTATTGATGCGCTTCCTTTTCAATGATACCGTTGTGGCAGCACCTTCCCGTTCTGCCGATTTATCAACAGCTGTTTTAAGATGCGAAACATCTTCACAAATTGCCAATGGCTCTGTATAAACTGAAAATGTTGGGTACATTCACAAATGGTATGGATGAACGCTCTAAATATCGACTCCACCATACTATCTGGGCATTTGACAACCTTCCAGAACCCTGCCATTTGTTCATGTCCTTGTTCATGGCCGTTACCTCAGAGGCCAATTTAGGATTGGGCTTGACAGAGTTAAACTCAGAGGGTATTTCTGGAATAACATCTGTTAAGTCCAACTGAGACTCAATTTGATCTTCCCTTGGCCAATTTTTTGTTCGCAAGATGATTTTGTTTGCTATGGAAGATATCACGAACTGATGAGGGCCAGAAATTCCGGTTAAGATGCCCCGGCATTCTTCGAGGGCAGCCTTATAATCATTTATACCAGTCAAATGGAACACTGCAGTTTGTGTATTTAAGGGTTCTTGAAGTCATTTCTGCAAATCTGGCAGTGTCACGGAATCAACTTGGCGCAAATGTGTGGCCACTGACGAAAATACCTGGTCGATATCTTCATGGGAATGACCCACCATCAAAAACCCCATCTTTACCTAAAAAAAAATAAATGTGTTATGTTTCAAACATTGCTTTTTTAACATTATGTAAGGACTTGATATGTAACGACACAATTTCTTGTTTGGCCGTCAACTTTTTTAGAAGCAGAGATAATCTCTTTTTCTTGAAAGACATATAAATAATCCTTTATTACAGTGTGTTTTGTAATAATTGTGAAATTCCGCAAAAAAAATGGCCCTAGACAGCCAATCTCTGTCATATTGTTTAAGAGATCAAAATCTTTAATTTCCCTTGAACTTATTTGTATGCTCTGACAGATTTTTTTTTTGAAAACTTTAATTGGGAATTGTTAGGTCCCAATTGGGAATAATATATACTTTTTTAAATTTGGAATATGACCAAATACCGGCCCCGAATTTAAACGAAAAAAAAAAACTGACAAAGGTATAAAAACTGAGTAATCATAATTTGAAGGAAATCATTGAAAAAGACTACGAAGAGATAGTTAACATTTTTGTTGCAAAAGAAAAAAAGGGTCATGAATTTGTCGAGCAACAGATAAGAATTTGCCAGAATTCAGTATTTCAAATAATTAAGTACCGATAATTGAGTCATGTCAAGTAAAATTGAAACAGCAAATTATTAAGATTATTTAAGACTTTCATTATTATTCCCTAAAAGCAGGCGTTTCGCGCGAATTTTTCCTTACAAAAAAAATGAAAGACCTTTTCCCCAAAATCAGATAACATGACTACAAATTTGATACAGTTGTTATCCTGCATGATCAGGTAATTCTAGAAAATAACTCTAAGACTGAATACTGCTTGAGCGCTGAATATGCAGTTACTAATAACGTTTTTTATTTAATAAAGGCTGTTCAACAATACAGAGCACACATTTCTTACAAGACGGTTTCATTTCAAAAGCAGCGTTTTTGGATCTATTAATGTTTCATGTAAAAACAAATAACAGGTGAACAAATAACGCTTACTATTTAGATCGAACCCTACATTCCTTCCCAATGAGAAGACATCGTAACTGGACCATTCATCGGGAAATTACTGACGAAATCCAATCAAAGTCATTATACAGAACAGGTTGTGCGATACAAAAGTATCGCTGAGGTACTAAGTTCATAACTTACATAGGATTGTTCACGAGATTTGTGTATAGATTCGTTAATTTTGGAAAACGTCATAATATGTATATACTTAAAAAATATTTACTGGGATAATCTGAAATAAGTATGTCTGCAAGAAAAAATAGTTAAATAACAAAATGTATTCACCTATATGTAATGGTCTTTAATAACAACATTCAGTTTATTAAATTTATCGTTGCTTAATACATCTGGTAATGCCTATGTATGTTTTCATACATATTGATTTCAAATTTAGCATCATTTGTTCACTGGGGGCAAGCATGTATGCATATAATGCATATATTCATGTTTTTATTATATCAGTTGTGTTGAAAAACTGTCATTTTGCAAATTGTGGAAAAGGTTCCATAAACCAGTGTCTATGATTTATTTGGTATATTTCATTGTTCAACAGTTTTTTTTCTTTCCAGCACGATGGTTTTGATGTTCGGGTGTTCCAATTCACGTCTTGGCCAGAGCAAGACAATGTGTGTAATACTTTAGACATGCTTAAATTCTTGATCGACGCCCAGGATTCAGCTGGTGATGGTAAAGTCCTTGTTCAATGCAGGTGAATCAAATTTATAATTGCCAAGTAATAAAGATGCTTAAATGTAATACCAATGAGTTAACTTCAACATCGTAGTGCATATTAGTTTTGTGTTTAAACACATATTAATTTGGTATAACTAATTCAATTACATTTAGATTTATCTGTACATTGTTGCTTTGTGGTTGAGTCATCACTTACTAAAATCATTGAATTATACGTTGAATTTTCAAATCTGTTTGTTGTTTTTTTCTCACATTAACTAAATGTATTGATATTTTAGTGACGGTTGCACGCGCAGTGGTCTCTTTGCGGTCATATGGTAATTGTTGAAAGAATTAAAAGCGATGGAGAAGAAGTTGTTGCAGATACGGTTAGACTAACCAAATATCGGTGCCACCGAGTAATTCCAAACGAGGTATGACAATAGCATAAGCTTGTTTTACTATGCATGTATATTACACTTGATAATAACGGTTAATTGTCCAAAACGGTCAACGACCAGTATATTTCAATTCGAAAGTCATGTTTGGACTGAAAACAACGGCTTACTGTCATTGTCGGCACGGGTACTTATTACATGTACCCCAGGTACTCTCAAGTATACTTACATGTACCCCGGGTACGGCAAATATACTCAAACGTATCGGGGAAATTTAATGCTAAATCGGTCGTTGTTAACTTAATAATTTTCACATTAATGTCAATTTTCTGTTAAATTGCCTCTATATTATCGCAACTTATACTCAAAAAGCATGTCGATGCAATTGTTTTAAAAGAGAAGTTTGTTAAAGATTAAAAATATCGTTTTATGGTTACCGGTATCGCGTTTTACAACATCGTATTTGGAGCGGGAATACAACTCGGATACATTCAAATCTCGACCGGGTACGTTTAAGTATATTTACCGTACCCGGGGTACATGCAAGTATACTTAAGAATACCCGGGGTACATGTCAGTAGTACCCGAGCCGACAATGACCAATCGAGCCCAACTGACCAACCATTTAAAATGTGGTGGTCCGAGAATAGCGGTCACTCGTTGACAACGGTCATGTTGGCCATTTCCACTGACTGACCGCTGTACTCAATTTTGACTGTAAATAATACATTTTATGCCGATATGTTTGATGAAAAGTTAACCTTTATTTAACATTTAAATGCTGTAAGTAACTGCGTTCTCAAATTAAACTATTCGCTGATGTTGTTGTTTTTTGTTGCAGAAGCAGTACAATTTTTGTCATGAGTCTGCAAATGAATATGTGAAAGGCTGAATGACATATGCAAATTCATAAATTGACCCTGTCCTATAATAAAGAATAAACCGTTCTGTTAAAAAGGATATGTTTTAAATGTTCGAAACTGCAATTTGAGTGTTTGTGTAAAATATGACATGAAGTAACATTAAATTAACATTTAACGAGCAAAATAACACGTGAAATAAACACATGTGTGTAAAATATTTTGACGTGTTTTAAGCGTGTTAACTGTTGTTTTTGTACATGCTTTTTGTCAAACGTATTCTGTTTACACCTTTTTTATTCTATTAATGTGCGCCTGATCTATAAGAACTTATGTTTTATTTCAAGCTATTGTTCATGCGCTTGTAGGTTTGAATCCATTTGAGTTTTTTTCCGATTTGAAAATTTATATTCTTAATATTTTGACTAATTGATCAGCAGAACTACTTTTAATTCAGAACATAAGTCAACGAAAGCATTTTTAAGGCTAGATATAATTATCATGATAAGGATCATACAAATGTATGAGTGTATGCTTTTGTACAATAAGCATTTACGTTGTTATTGTTTCCGTTTGTTTGATTTTGGTTTTTAACGCTTGTATGCATCTGATCAACAAAGGGATAAGATGTTTTGTTACCGAAAGAAACAAACAAAGCACCTTTTTACAATTGTTTTTTTTTTGTAAGGAGAACGTTAATAATTACGTCCTGTATTTTATTGTAAAAGAAAACTAATAAAAAATAAAAATAATACCGTCTAGAAAAGATGCATTTCAAACTTTCCGCCTCGAAACTTCATTGTTAATTTATTAAAATAAACGTGTACTGTTTTTTCGGGTCGTGTATAATGAAGTACATGTTACATTTGTTTCCTTACTATTTTACAAACAATTTTACATCTGAACACAATCATAAATCATCAAACAAAAAATGCTTGCTATACTTTTTTTTATGACACAGTCGAAACAATTCTTTTAAATATTATTACTGCAGTATAAAATGTTTGTTAAAGTATCTATTGTTATTGTTATATAATACCCTTAGTTATGTTCCTATTGTCTGCATTGTTATATTACACATATAAGTATATTTATTTGAACTTAAACCAGAACAAAAAGTCAGACCATTGATGAACAATATATACTTTAACTTTTGAAAGCCGATTAGGATGGTAATAATAATGACAATAAAAATCATCATTATTATTTTTCACTCGTGTGCAATCAATAGCCGTATCCATATTGTATATGTATTTGCTAGTATGTTTCATAATCAGCTGATTTCTCTTTTCAATTTTTTTTGCGGAGTTTGGTATAAATCAACATTAATTGATGGCATCCAGTTAGCAAAACAAGAGAACTATTGAATGATGATCATACAGATATTAGTTTTATGCTTCATATCGTTTAATTGGAACCTCTAACGTGATAATGTACATATCTATGTATGTTATGGATGTATTTTGCCAAAGTGTCCAAACTTTTTATGGATGTATGCGAGACATGAATCTGGTCGGTGGATCTTTTCTCGCACTAGCAGATTAAATATACAATCCATTATGAGCAGGTAGCTTAGTTTTGACCAGTATGGTATGATTTATCATCTTTCTGCGTTATTTGCTCGGATCATGTCTGTATTTTTCACTTGAAGTTCAACAGAGCATGTGCAAACATGACTTTTAAATACATATAATGGTTTACATAAAAAAGAGGTCTCAATATTGTGCAATATATCGTTCAGAAGAGTGTTGTGTCAAATCAACCCGTGTGTAAAGCAGTGTGTATGGTTAATAATTGTCGGATTTGCTAATGTAGAAACTAATTGGTGCTAGTTACTACGAGAGCGTTACTTGTTACTGAAATCATGCAAATTACTCATATAACATGCTTGCAAGCGTGTATTTATGTTCATATTAATTGTATTCATGCAACTAACAAGTCTCATACCACGCATATGTGTGGCAATACGTCGATACAATAAGATACTTCATATGCGTACTCGTTTATCTAAAAGAGTGGGATAACATTAATACATGATCAGAATTTATGATAATTTATTATTTATGATCGTTATTTTTTGTAACATGATTATTCAAATTAATAAATGGCTTTCAATTGCATGGCGTTGCTGTTTTCATTGACATTTTGTTATTGGCATTACAAATTTGCAACGATTATATTTGATTTATACAACGTGGAAGACAAAACTTTGATTGTAAAGATGTGAACTATGCAAATATGTCGCTTAACATGATTTTATTTTAATTATTATGTTTCTTGTCATATATATCAAGTGGTCAGATTAACATTTTTCCCCAAAGATCGAAATTTACATGTATCGGTTTCAAATGCGAAATAGTGTGCTTAACAGACTCGACATGCATATTTAACGGTAAATCTTGCAAACGCTATATGTTCCTATTTGTTGAAGATGTTAACGCACATGCACGATGTGTTAATTTACAATTAGTTTCACAATTATATGACACGACAGTATTAAGTTTTTGTTTAAGATCAACGACATGAAATAAGGAAAATATTTACTGAAGTTCATTTATTCAAACCAGTTTGATAAGGCGCGCGCTTTTTGCGTCTGGCCCTTGATCAGGTCAAGGCAAAATAAACCTGACGAGTGTGTTCTGAAGCCGAATCCTCAATACTTCTGCAAGCTGTATTGGATGCGCGGCAATCATCCGATATTGGTCGGCCAAGGCTAAATGGATTTTTCGTTGTATATGTAGATCAAACATGAGCAAAGCACGCCGTTCATACATGGTATACCGTTAGATCTTTCTTAGACAAATGTGACTGTCCGCATTTTCTGTTATATTGGCTCTTAAGTAGTATTATAGTTCTTTTAAAAAATACATAATTTGTGTGACTCTTTATCGTTATCGATCTGTTCTCTTAAGCAATTTATAGATGTACAATAGCAATACATTAAATAGCCTCACATATAAGCTAGTCGATTTTATGTAGTTTTATCAGTTCTTAATCATCCGCAAACAAATTTTAATACAATTATTTTCAAAAACTATCGTTGGCTACAAATAGTTTAGATTTAGTTTTTTTAAAGCCCATGCATCTTACTTATATTTAGAAAATAAAACAGATATTATAAAATATCGAATAAGTGAACATGACACAGCAGTTTTTGACATGTCATCAATCATAAAACTTAATGATCTTTTAAGTTTAAAAATAAATAACCTTCTACCAGGAAACTGTCCTTAGATAGAAACTAAAGTTATATCTACTCAGCGCCGCCCCAGCATGGCATGTAGAACGCGGAAGTGATATATTTAGATGTGATATTTGCTAATGAACACAAAAATGCTTGACAAAGTTTTGCAATCTTTTCAAGAAAGATAATAGCTATGTCTGCATTGTTGAATAATCATTATAGCGGTATATTATTAGGATCGCCGCGTGCAATCAAACTTCCTTCGCAAACCCTGCAAACTACGCAAATAAAATGCCTGCAACACTACACCGACAAGTATTAACTGATTGTTATATTTAGCATTTGTCCTTGGCCTATTTCGTTTTTAAGTGCACATGTTCATGGTTTAAACAAACTCTTCAGGATCAGTTTTGAAATATTGTATAAAGTATGTGTTTTGTATAAACAGATTTACATAATATGTAATAAATTGACTTTTGGCACACAATAGATGTATGAAAACAACAATAAGGAAGATAAAATATACAGGAGAAAAATAAAATACAATCTGTCATAAGTTCAAACATAGATATTAATAATCAACAAAACAAATTAAATATCTCTCCGGGCAGGATGTTTACTTACTTATACAGTTTTTTTAATGCAAAATGTGTTATGTCCAAATTTAAGACAAGATTTGAGCAGGTAGTAGTAAAGAAGACACTGCCGTAATACAATCAGCCTTACGGTGATACATTTACTGAAGTAAAATATAACAAATTGCATACCGTCTATAATGTAGTAACCTACATTGCAGAAGACGGAAGTTTCTTTGTTACATAAATGGCTGAATGATAAAAATGGAAAGCTATTTTTTGTATTGTAATAACACAAATGTGAATAGTATTTTATATGTGCCAATGTTTTCAATAACCGTTTGCTCGTTTCGTGCTATCCGGACTACATTGCATTTACACTCTATACTACTTCTTCCTGAGACTTTAATCTAAAATTTGTTCCTTATAAGTCTTGCTAACAAGAAGAGATTGAGATTACCCTTGTACTTATTTATTTAATTTTATCCTTAAAAAAACTTTAATTATGTTGCTTTGGTATATACAAACCATAAAATAATTAAATGGTTATTTAATCAAACTATGTTTCATCTTTTATTGCTTAAATTAGCAAATATCATTTTTTTATTTACATGTGTTTGTGTTAGCGTGTGAAAGACCCCTTCAACCGATGTAACCCCCGATTTGTTTACATCCACAGTTTCAAGTCAGGGACCACAGCTTTAATCGGTTTGTTCTATTTAATGTCGTATTGTACATAATGTCGCGTATCGTGAAGGTAATCGGCCATTCGCCTTACATAACAAATTATCGAACAAGAACTACACACCTGATAATATTTATGGAGCTTCGCTATTTCTATACATTTAAGAAAAAATAAGGGAAGTACTTTTTATCGATTTCAGCAAATTGCAAGCAGTGTGTACTGTTCAAAACGCACTCGTGTTTATATTATCAGCCGAAATGACAAAGTATGATTGAGCTGTCACTTGAGTATCGTCAGCCATTGTGTTTACCTTGTAGGCTATCGGGTTCGCGCGTGCCAACCTTGTGCTAGCATGTCACAAAACAAAGGCAGGTCATTTAGATAAAAAATCATGTGCACAAACACAACTGAAATATGGACTGAATAAGCATAGTAGTGATCACTTGATAATATCTAGGAATACCGCCCTCCTATCTATATTAAATTTAATATTGCTTTGATATATAAGATCACAGAAGTAAGTGATCTATTTAATATAATAAATATAAATTGAGAATTATTTCCTGTTTTAAGTGGTGTTTCTTGTAACCATTAGACACTTCAACAATTTTCTTAAGTATTCGACGACTCGTAGGCCAAACAAAAATTGCTTCGATAGTGATTTAAACATTTGCGGTTCAAACGAACACTAGCGCGTGTTTATGAATCATATGTTGCTGACGGTGGCTTATTCAAGTAGTTTGCAGTACAATTATACATGCACATTCTTAAGTATGTCACGAATATTGTTTGATTTTGCAATATATCAAAGAAAACATGGCCTTTTCGTTCGTATTTCAAATGTTTTATAAATCGACTCGAAATTCTTAAAGAATTAATTGCATTTCCTGTTTTGTTATAAGGAATGCTAGTTTTTAGGTATATAAAACTAAATATGTAATGCTAGCATTGTATTCTGTCACATAACCGATTTTAAATGAATAACCCCCTAAAAAATAACTGAATGATGAACCTGTTATTTGCACAGCGCCGCAACTACTGCTTAATGAATGCTTAGAGCGCTGAAAGCGGAAAAAATATTTAAATCTGTAGCGGCTGTCTTACAAGCTAAATGATTGAAAAGGTTTTCAAAAACAACAATAGCTGCATTATTTCACGTTGTTGAATGCATTCATTGCGGTAGTTGCAAATGAATAGGATCGCCGATTGCAATCAAGGACGTCCTTTACAAACCCTGCTAACTGCGTAATACTTGAAACCCTACACCAAAGTTGTTTGTATACGAACAGCTCATTTTCCGTGTGCTATATCTAGCTTAAATATATTGAAATATTGTCCTTGGCCGAGTGCAAATTATAGTGCTTATGATTATGGTTGTGTTAATCAAAATGTAGATAAGTGCGTTATTTTTTTATTAATCATATTTTATATGCATGTATACCCATATAATACCCATACAATAATACAATAACAATTAATGTGATCTTAAATATACGACATGTGTGTATAATTAATATGATAATTTCTAACTTGTTTGCATGTAAGGGGAAATAACCATATCGTACAGCATTATATTGAAGTATGCATTTTTGTGCTCCTGATCACAATAAGCTGTTACACTTTAAAGGGAGATGTTCATAAATTGACAACATTTCAATGGAGATTTATTAACTTATAAACAAATATTTAGTGAAAAAGCTCAACGTTAAGATATGATGTAATTCATGTACCGTTTTTGATTATATGAAATCATCAATTGAACGTGAATATTAAAAATAGATAAGTTTTTCAAATACAAATCTGGAGTTAAAGGCGTAGCTTTTTGCCCCCAGAATTTTCCGTTAATTTAAATATCATTTTATAAAATTCGAGCTACTTTTTTAACTGTTTTGTTTTTCTTAAGTTAAGGTTTATAACAATATAAAGTATATATGCATAGGTATCAATCAAATCACATTGATGCATTCAAGACACAGGGCGAGAAATAAGGCGAAAACGGGTCTTATGACATATGCACAGAGCGTTCCTTCAGAGCAGCCAGCTCTTTCGCGTAGTCTGGCCATGAGCTTTCATGTTATGTTTGATATCATGTCTTTCTAGCTTTTGTGGTCTCGTAATTTTCTCTCCTCATCCGAGTATACGGATACAAAGGCATTTCTAAAGCAAACCTCTCGGATATGTCATAAGGCTGATTTTCGCATGACGCGGCTTAAATGATACTTACTCGTTAGAGAAAGGACCTTGTTTACATAATACAACTTCCTGCTAGGTCACATATATCCAACATAACACGAGTTACTATTTTGCTAACAGTATCAGTATTATTATTTCTTCTAACTTATTCCGGTCTGTTTTAAATTTATATATATATATATATATATATATATATATATATATATATATATATATATATATATATATATATATATAAGGAGGTCAGAACATAAAAGATCGGTGATTGTTCTCCACATAGAATAATAAATCGGCCATCACATAATATATTGTCAAAAAATAAACAACTCATTCAAAAATAATTCTTTTTAATGTATATATGTTTGACTATTAATATGTTAAATTGCTATGAATTCGTAGAAACAAAAAAAACGACAGAATGTGAGAGCTCGTTAAATGCCATATTGCTCTCATAATTTCTTTATATGCGTAGCATGTTGTTCCTAGTTGTCTCGATATCAAACTGGAAGTACAAGACGGAATCGATTGGGTGATATCACAGATGATTAAATCATTAATAGAGAACATTTTATAGGAATCATGTCTGCGACGGCAGACCGCCCATCAACACAGATACTATACACTGTTTTACAATAGCTCAGCAAAAAAGGGAAACACTGTTATGTCTAGACGGCGTTGAATGGCTAATATCGTGGCGATTGTAACTATAAGTAATTAATTCAATTGCGGAATATTTGGTTGCTTAAATCTCGCAATTTAAGGAGTTATGTCCCGATCTGAAAAAACTTCCCTCTTATGACCTCATATGGCTAAATGTTTTCAATAAAAGCAATGAATTTATTTTGAAGTTTTCATTGAGAAAAAAGACATGCCTATTTTTCGTAAAAAAAACCCAGCTAATTTAAAATGTAGACCCGGCGCATTACAAATTTGGTGGCTTTTTTTTCTTTCAAGTTTTGCACAACAAATGAGAAGTGTTTTTTAAACCCATAAATGTACAGGATGTGTGCATTCAGTTAACAGGATAAAGTTATTCAACCTGATTACATGCTTTGAAAACATACCGTTACCAGGTCATTAGGGCATTCCCCTATGGATGTAGGGTTGGCCAGACGTTATTTCAGCATACAGTTAATTTTGGAGCAAACATTCCGCTGTTGGCATATAATTAATTGCGGTCATTTAAATATTTCTGCAAAGAGTTCAAAGTCATTACCATTGTTTCCTGTTTAATCCATATTTCATGGCACAACCGCACACATTATTTTGGGAGATTTAACCAGGTTTTTTTTATGTAGAGATGTTTTTTTATGAATGTGAATGCATTAAAAGATGATTTGAAATAAAACGTGATATTAATTTGCATTTTAACAATTCTTTGTATCTCTTTAAAAAGACTCTTATATTAGCATTTTATATGTTTACCAGGCGGAATGTTTAAGCTTATTAATAATCAACGGCACTGATCCCTGCGAAAATGTCTTCATGGGTCCTTGAATAGTTCATGGACTCTAAAAATGCTTCATGAACACTAGAAATTGTTTCTGAACTTCTTGTTCCAATTAACAGATTGTTCATAAATGTGTATTTCATGAACTTTATACCACTTTATGACCATGTTCATGAAATCATTAATGAATATATTCATGAACAATAGTGGCCATTTGGTATGCATGCACTTCTCAAAACCTTAGCACAACCTGTAACAGTATTTCAGTGGTATGACTGTGTTCAGTTTACCTACTCACACATCCTGTTATAAGGTCCCCGTGGTATAATGGATATGGTGTCCGCCTAGCGACCGGGAGGTCACTTGTTCGATACCACTGAGGGAGCGTTATTTATATCTAAATATCCAAGGACAACAAGTACTAGTTATAGGGAAACGAACTCACGAGAGCATTTCAATAAGCCTGAGGTTTTCGATGCAATCGAACTTAAAATAAACAGGTTAAACTAGATGGACATGCTAGAAACTGACAAATGATTTTCTGGAATAATAGGAAGCGAAGATATCATATCATGATCAATTCCTGTGATATTTAAACCCTTTACCACTTGGAAACGAATTTTTACGCATTTGTAGTCCCTCAGAAATTTATATTTAATTAAAGACCTTTCTTACTAAATTCAAGTTTTAAAGGCTTCATTTCCAACCCTTAGTTACTGATGAGCAGCAAACAGCATACAACCTGGACAGCTACAAGTTACTGGCAAGAATATGTTCGTCTTTTATTGCATTATCTTTTTTATTAAGAAGCACGATGCAAGCAACATATTTTATTTAAAAAAAAGCAAAATGTCAGACACTTATCATGAACTAATGTTGGATTTTATCTATTGTTGCTGAATCTCTTACTCAGCTCTCATACTTTATATACTATTTGAATTATATATAAGTCTTACTATAATCATCAAATGCAAGATAACGCAGATATTCAATTTAAATCTAAATTTGTTTGTGATAAATTGGATACCACGATCAATGATACGTGTTACTTAGTATTATTTACTGTCTGTCTGGCTGAATGTCAATTTCATCATTGAGTTTGTATCAAGCCATACGTTATGTATATTCTAGAATCTAATCTAAACAGTGCAGTGACTGTAATATGAAGTATGCAATGATAGTATAAAATATTTAATGCAACAAAAGCAACAACAACACATCACAAGTGTCTCCTAGTTCTCAATTGACATGACGCCTTATCAGTGATCGCTCAGCCCACTTAATCACGTGGCTCAGCGGGAAGAAAACCTAGACAAGCTAACACCAAAATGGCTTCTTTGCCTATAGACTGCATATACATTTACGCGATATTCCGGATTATTTTACGGACTTGTTTAACACCATATTACACGTGTAAAGGGGTTGATGCCATTTAGTTATTCTGCAAATGCAAAAAATATACGATTAAAGAGAACATCAGCTATTTATAACGGGTAAATCGATACATTAAACACGCTCTCAAACGCTTGCGCGCTTACCGAAATCGAACCCGTTATTACGTGTAATGGTGGTATTTGCAATAAATTAACACTTCACCGGTATTTACCCGTGTTATTAACAAAATTATAACCGAAACATTCCCCCCTACCCGTGTATTTGACACGAAATAGCGCTTTATAACTGGGAATTCGGTGAAGTTTTACGCGCTTTCTGACGCCGGGTGGGTACCTCAATCCCACATGTTATTGCGTATAAAAGTGATATTAATCATATTAAACATTGCTTATGGGACATTTATCAATCACTATAATTTAAAGCGCAAAAACAACACAGTAAGTTTGGACATTGTCTGATATAAATAAGCGTTGTACGAAATGGAATACGGTCAGCTCCTAGTGTGGATTAAAAGCGTTTATTGGTGACACCACATGACTGCAAATGTGTAGATACCGTTAATAAGAGAATATATCACATGTCACCTTCAAATAACATGTATGATGTCAATTAAGTGCATTACTATCAGAGTAATAAAACACAGCATGAATTAGGCTTCATGCTGGGTTTCAGTTCTCGTAAAGTAATGCAGATGAACATGTCTATGATACGGTTAAGCGATATACCCGATGATTTTGTTGAACATTTTTTGCCGTATAGATGCTCTCTACGTCAACGAATTAAAAGAAGAAAATTTGCTAATGAGTCGTACATTGACTCTGTTCGAATTTTTAGGGGAAATAACGATGAAATCGGCGTCAAATCCCGTATTTTCAGAGGTCAACGAAAGGGAGAGGATCCCCATACCGTGAATTTCTCGATTTCCAAAACTGCAATTACGATCGCACATTGTAGTTGCAAAGCAGGGTAAGCTCTTAAATAGTTTGAAGAAACATATTGATGTTCGTTATGATACTGTTATAACATATATCATCACTTCATATGAACGACACTTCGCGCATGTATCAATATGCATATGCTATGTAATTACACTTCTCAAGATCTTTTTTCGGCTTTGGAAACGAAATAAATTCAATGTCACCAACTAATCTGTCGATATCGATTGTCCGAGTTGCATAATCCCCATTGACACCGTTAACCATTTTAATCGTTTTTTTAAAGAGGAAAACAAAAGAAACTTGTTGGTATAAAAGTGAACCTAAATATGTAGCTTGTCTAGAAAATGGCGGACAGGTCGTTACTAACGAGTGCGCCCGATTAATCGATCGCTGATTGGTGGATCAATTCTAGTGGGCGGAGCGATCATAGATAAGGCGTCATGTCAATTGCCTTCAATCCAAATGACATAAAGTGATAATATATATTTTGATGTATTTAACTGTTTGCTCAGGGATTGAAACATCAATAAGCATATAGGATTGTAATGTTGCTTTATTTTTGTATATTCCCCGAAAATGTTCGGGAAGCATTTAGTTGCCAGATTGTCCTTTCTTCCTTACTTCCTTCCGTCACACTTTTGTTACAGTTTATCATAGCACCTTCAATACTTTACCGATCTCTTTCATATTTGGCATGTAGAAACTGAAAGAAACAATTTCAAGTAACGTACCAATTAATAAATACATTGAAAAGGTATGTTATTTCAAAATTAAATACAATGATATTCACTTCGATAAAACACACATAACTGAGTATGCAAAAATAAAATGTTAGGAACATATTTATTGGAATTTATTGGAATGATGGCATATATATAAACAAGTGGATTAATAGTCCAGAAAAGGTAAACTATGTTTGTGAGGAGTTGACTCCCTTAAGTATGAGTAGTCACGATAGACAGAAGCATGACTTTTTGGTTTGTCATTAGTTACCTTCCTGTAATTGATACTGATTTGAATTGAATTTCCTTACATGTGAAGGATAATTAAGCATCTTTACAATATATATATATATATCAGTATGTTGATCAACACAAATAAAAGCACAGGTATTTGCTTAAGAAACTTGTTTTTTATGGTAAAAACTAAATTACATGCAATGTAGTAGCAGCGTTTTGCCTCAATATAAAGTTTGTATCGTAAAACGGCAACATTCCCATACAAAAGATTTTCCCCAATTTCAAACTTAAAAAAAAATACAAAAATGTGTTTGGTATACAAATTTAATAATGCTCATTTGAGAATGCAACAAACATTTACAGTTTAAGGTAATTATTAAATAATAATTTGTGTAAACGCTTTGCATGTCGACATAAATGGTTTGACAATATTAAGCGTTAAATGCGCTATTTTCATGAGGATTACACCAGGTTGTCATCATCAGTCTCGTAAGTAACTGTGCAGGATTTTGTGTGTGGAGGAGTACACCATATACAGCACTCTGAGTAGTAAAAGGTACTTACCCAATTGAGGAAAAACTACAAAACCATCTGAAAAATTCCAAAAAAGAAGTAAAAGTGTGTATGTTTTTTTTCCAAAAGTGCATGATCTGCAAGTTAACAAATAAAATGTGCACTGAAACTGAACATTTCAAGCAAAAATGCATGTAAGTGAATATTTGAATTGATTTATACAATTTATACAAAGCTAAAAAAAAAAAAAAACATAATTTCCAATCTGAAGGGGGAATAAATTGCTGGTGACACTGGGTTATTAGCACATAACTGATTCACAATCGTTGGCATCTTCAGTGCCGTAAAACCATACTGTAATACTACTCGTTTAATAGTATGAAACATATTTCGGTTTAAAATATTAACAGCCAAACAAATTACCGACACTGATTGTCACTCTTACATTTATACAATTCTAACTTCTAAAATTGGGGATAATGTATAGAATATTTTGTGCAGTGCATAGTTGTCAGATGTTGATTATATAGCAAGGTTTCATGGACGGTCGAGTCCTGGTTTAGACAGTTGGTACTCTCAAGCACGGCTTCAGTTGAAAGAGTGTCAAGTTTAATTAACTGATTTTTAGTGTTAATACAAAACAGTTTTTAGTAGGAAATCACTCACCTCTTTTAGTTGTACAGGTTTTATAAAGTTTTCAGCATATCAATAAATTTCCCAATGAAGATGAAAACGCCGCTAATTTTCCCTCCAAAATGGTGAGAAAAAAAAGCTGAGTAGTAGGCAATTTCACACCTGCTTAAACTTGAAAGGAAAGTTTTAAAAAATGTTGATGTTTTTAAAGAATTCCTCCAATTTGTATGACTCTGAAAACGGCAGTACTGGCATTTTGAATCACTAATTGGCGGGAAAGTCTAATTTTCGAGCTTTAAGTCTATATTTGCTCAAATAAATATAAACTGCGAATATTTGTCAAGTTAAAAGTTTGTCACGTTACATGTTTCTCAATCCATTTTTACAGTTAATATATCTTAAAGCATCAATCTTTTTTTTCATTTTGTTTAAGTTAAAAACGTGTTATTTATCATTTTATTTCAAAAATACCATTTATATATTTATATATATATAGATAAAGAGATAGATAGATAGATAGATAGATAAATAGATAGATAGATAGATAGATAGATAGATAGATAGATAGATAGATAGAATAGATACTCGCTACTAGCTACGCTCGCTCCTCGCGCTAGCTCGCTCGCTTACTCGCTCGCTCGACTCGCTCGCTCCGCTCTAGCTCGATCGCATAGCTCGCTCGCTCGCTCGCTCGCTCTCGCTCGCTCGCTCGCTCGCTCGCTCGCTCGCTCGCTCGCTCGCTCGCTCGTCTCGCTCGCTCGCTCGCTCGCTCGCTTCGCTCGCTCGCTCGCTCGATCGCTCGCTCGCTCGCTCGCTCGCTCGCTAGCTCGCTTCGCTCGCTCGCTCGCTCGCTCGCTCGCTCGCTGTCGCTCGCTCGCTCGCTCGCATCCTCGCTCGCTCGCTCGCTCGCTCCTGCTCGCTCGCTCGCTCGCTCGCTCCGACTCGCTCGCTCTGCTCGCTAGACTCGCTCGCTCGCTTCGCTACGCTTCGCTCGCTAGCTCCGCTCGCTCGCTCGCTCGCTACGCTGCGCTCGCTCGCTCGCTCGCTATCGCTCGCTCGCTCGCTCGCTCGCTCGCTCGCTCTCTCGCTTCGCTCGCTCGCTCGCTCAGCTCGCTCGACTCCGCAATGCATCTCTGTCTCGCTCGCTCGCTACTAGCTCCTAGCTCGCTCCGCTCGCGCGCTCAGCTCGCAATAGCTCGCTCCTCCCTACTTGTCGTGGCTGTCTTCCGTTCCCCTGTCCTACGTCTAAACAATTTTGACATTTATATCTATATGTATATTTTCCAATTACATAAAAGCAAATACTGTTCACTATTTTATTGCACTTGTTTGTCCCAGTCTCATAGAAACCACAGGAAAAATGCTGACAAGTATCACTTCACAATTTTCTTATGGAAATAGTAATATTTTATAACAAACATAAATTGTACCTGACAATTAGAAGTGTTGACCCTCGTTTCAACATTTAACACATGAAAACAGAATGTGTGTGCCAGACGTGGCGCCTACATTTATGACAGTATTAAAAAACACCAAAAGTGAATATAGGACACTATGTGATAGAAATATGTGGTCTCTGTCTAATTATGAAATCCAGATAAGAAGCGGACCCCTGTCAAATTATACCCTAATTAAAAACCAACCCTTGTTATTTCATTGCAGTCATAAAGGGCCAGACCACCGGTGTTTTGCGAAATCTGACAAAACATTGTTAAATTATTGCATAGTCGGTTTGTTGTTTTAAAATTGACATTGTTTTTAAAGTATGATTTTGGAAAACCAGTGAGCCAAAATAATGCAAGGAAATGTATATGCTCGAGTCAATCATGAAACAATGCAATTGGCTTGCATCAAAAGGAATTTGCATCAATTGCAGCCCAGAAGAAATAATAATCTAATAGCATGTATTACATAGTACATGTATATCAGTCTTATCAAATTAATATAGTAAAGCTTACGTTGCACACAATATCTCATAACATTCTTATTATTTTAGCAAAAACAATAACTAAAGACCACAACTGATAAATATAAAATAAAGAATCTCATATACTTACGTAATATTTTACAACCTTGTCATTAATACATGTTTTAATGATGCTGTTGGCTTAAACAAATGGACTAAAGTATTGCAAATAAGAAACACAAATTGCTGTAAGGTGCGTGTTTTTCCAGAGATGTTGATTATAACCCGGATGTTGGCAGATTATATGGATAACGTATACAATGTGTATTATGTTTCAAAACAGTTCATGAAAGGTTTTTTCAACTTTTTTTCTTGCAATACAAATTAGAAAAGACTATTTAAAATATGAAAGATTTGTAAGCAACCATATCTAATGAAATTTCAAAAAATTCCAAAACCTTTTAATTCCCTTAACGAGAGCGCCGATGTCGTTGAAAGACTATTTGAAAGATACGGGAAAGAATTCCTTCTGATAATGTTTCTAAACCCTTGTAAGTGAATTTGTCTACGACCATTTTTAGAAAATCCAAAAGAAAACAAATATTGTTGGTAAACAATTATATTTCTTCTTTTGACAATCAGCCAAAATTGATAAGAGGGCGAAGTCACGCGACTAGCAGAATTCCAGAACGAGGCTGAACGTTTATTCATTTTATATAGTTCCGCGCAACTCATCTGATTTCAACCAGGGCTCGCGCTGTCGTTCGCCATTTGAGCCATTTGCGAAAATATCGAGAATTTGGCTCAAGAAAATTCTGATTTGCGGAAATGCTAAAATCTCAAAAAATTTCATTGAAAATATCCGCCATTTAAATCCAGACTGGTTTTCTATAGTCTCTCTTTGTTTCATTGAAAGTGTTCGCAAGTTTGACAATAAACAAAAAAACGGTCAGCACCAGAACATGAGACATCGCTTGACTTTATTGTTATTGAAGCGCACGTGGTAGCTTGCCAATCAACATTGAGTTCGCTAACACATACTATTGGGTCATTCATGCGCACAGTTACTATTGTCGTCTGCCAACAATATAGATATAGCGGCCGGATGCAAACGTCGTATTTAAAGATAAACTAGTGACAAGAAGCGCAACAATAAATATTTACAAATCTTATCCCTTTACACCTTTCTACCGACCATCGATCTGAATTCAAGGATGATCATTAAATAATTAGTTCTATGGTGATGATGTTACACATTTCTGCCGATTATCGATGATATCGTTTGAAATTAAAAGGTGATAATTATGTTGTTTTTTACCCACAAGCTATGCTATGAAATTCAACCATTCATATATTTCGAAGCTCAGCTGCCAGATAGCTTATCTTGCTTGTTAGGATATTTGTTTAGACATATTGTATTGTCATATTGACTGATTGCAAGTAAATCCATATGCTAGGTCAATTAATCAAGCAGTTATCCAACATATCAAATAGCAAACATATACTTTCTACTATGATTTGTAAGATCTTACCAGACTCGCTTCTTGTAAATATATGTCCAAATGTTGCCCTCAACTGTTATGTGCAATAAAGCCCACATCAACTGGTAATCCATCCACGAATAAATAAATCCACAAGCTCGGAAAATGAATATATACACTTTGGTGAAAACAAACATCCTTTTCTATTTTATTTTGAAAATGCAACCACACACATTTCATAAAAAATCACCCAATAAGATGCACTTTTCAATACCAATTTCACCTGAAGTTACTTGTAAACTCGTATTAAGAAAAAATAACACAATTAACACGATCACTCACTCCTAACTTGTGCCTAAATAGTAATCTACAATCTTTCGCCACACACTTAGTGCACATGTATTCTTTCAGCTTGCGGAAATCGTGCACATTGTACAAACACAGACTATCCCGTTGACACGCCGCAGTAGCATATAATTCAAGCTTTGTAAAAAGCTGTCATTTTTTTGGTTTGCCCAAGTTCTAAGCCCATGTTGCGTAGATCCTTGTACTATTATGTTACTACGCGATCATTCAATATAAGCTCCACTTTCTGTATCATTTATACAGCCCATAATATAAATTTATCAAATGAGGTTTTAACATCTCTTTATAACATCAACATGACCAAATTGTTTGTTTATTTTTGTTATTCTTCTCTTCTCATTACTCCTCCTTCCTTCTTTCACTTCTTGCGGGCCGGGCGCACGATAGTTTTTTCCTCATCCAATTATTTCTTGAACTCAGCATTACATGATGTACACTGACATAGGAGTGTACAGGATGAGGATATGTTTGTTTCACTCTCGTACTATGAAAAGTAAAGGGCTTCAACATATGAATATGTTCGAGTTAGTTTGCAGGCTGGCAATCCTTCTTCTTAGAGGAGGCGATGTCCATCCAAATCCTGGACCCGACAGCTCCCTTGATATGTCATCCTCTTCTTCGGGTACATCTTTCTCATCTTCAATAAATGATGCATTTGCACATAATCTAAAAATTGTTCATCACAACGTTCAGAGCTTCCTCGCCAAGAAAGATATTCTGTATGCCGATCTCAACAATTTTGATATTATAGTGTTTACTGAAACTTGGCTCAGCTCAACAGTTGACACTGACGACCTACTTTTTCCTTCTTATCATAAGCCGTTCAGACGGGATAGAAGAAACGATCCCCATGGAGGTATTCTAGTATACGTAAAATCCGATCTCTTTGCCATTGAGCGACCTGACCTACAAATTGATGATCTAGAATGTCTATGGGTCGAACTACGTATAAAGGGAAGGCGTCTTTAATCTGGCTCTTTCTACAGACCACCAAACTCTTCTCCTTATCTACTAGAATGCATAAACGATTCGATCTCACTAGCCGTTGACACCGGTATTGAGAACATTGTTATCACAGGTGATTTTCATCTTGACATGAATAAACCACAGTGCAGGATCAAAATGAAGACCCTTCTTTTACAGTATAATCTCACACAGATTATTAAAGAACCTACTCATTTTACTGAAACCTCGAATTCCGTTCTTGACCTTTTTATAGTAACACCTTCCTTGAAAGTGCTAAAAAGCGGCGTTGGAGAACCCTTTCTTAACCAGCAACTTCAATTTCATTGCCAAGTCTACTGCGTCATAAACTTCAATAGAATAGCTGGATCTAATTTTAAACGTAAAATTTGGCTATATAAATATAAGGGACTACACTAATCTAAGACAACTTGTGCAGAATTTCGATTGAAACAGTTGTTGTGATAATAATATAGACATATATACTTCAAATTTCACACGTCAACTTACCAGTCTCTGCGAAGCTACAATCCCGAACAAAATAGTTACAATAAGAACAGCCGATCCTCCATGTCTACATACTAATATTCGTAAGAAAATCAGACGCCGCAAACGAGCATACAAAAAAGCCAAGGCTACTATTTTAGACCGACACTGGCACATCTTTCGCCAACAACGTAATATTGTTAATAATCTTGTCAGATCAGCGAAAAAAAAGTGCACTTTGAAAATCTTGCTAAACTTATACGTGAAAATCAACACTCATCATCCGACTTCTGGAAAATAATAAAAAAATTCACAAATAAAAACACCACACAAAACGAGTTGCCTCCCTTAATTCATAATGGTACCATATATGAGTCACCCTTTGATAAAGCAAATATTCTTAATCCATTCTTCCAATCGCAATCTACTTTAACTACACCAAGTACGCATATGCACAACCTACATTCCCAAGAGCCAGATTACCCCGTCTTTGAAGATCTAATTATTTCCCGTCAAGATGTATTGGATTCCATTAAAGTGATGAAAACGGGAAAGGCATCAGGTCCAGACCAAATAAATAGTCAAGTTCTAAAGCAAATTGCATCCGAGATTTCAGGTCCACTACAAAATCTTTTTAATTGTTCTATTCGTAATGGTAGGGTCCCGCGGAGCTGGAAAGAAGCAACTGTTTGTGCACTTCACAAAAAGTCTGATCCTCAGGATGTTAAAAATTACAGACCGATCTCTCTTTTAAGTGTTTTAAGTAAATGTCTCGAGAGAATTCTCCACAAATATATTTTTAACCATTTAAGGGCTATTGAATTTATAACCCCATCTCAATCAGGCTTCATTCCAAAAGATTCCACTGTCAACCAATTAGTCTCTGTGTATCACTCCTTTTGTAAAGCCCTTGACGAAGGTAAAGAGGTTCGAGCCGTTTTTTGCGACATTTCTAAGGCCTTCGACAGAGTATGGCATGAAGGACTTATCCACAAGCTCCGACTTAGTGGTATCTCGGGCAATCTTCTATCTTGGTTAAAAGACTACCTACATGAGAGGACCCAGTGTGTTGTAATCTCTGGCTGCCAATCTGACCCATTAACCATAAACGCTGGTGTCCCTCAAGGGTCTATATTAGGGCCCCTCCTCTTTCTCATTTATATAAATGACATTGTACGAGATATTCACTGTCCAATTCGCCTATTTGCAGACGACACCACGCTCTATATCATCGTCGACAACGCTGTTGATGCGGCTAATCATCTTAACACTGATCTTGCAAAAATTCATTCCTGGGCTGATACGTGGTTGGTAAACTTCAATCCATCCAAAACCGAATCCTTGGTTGTATCTAGAAAAATCAACCGCCCAATCCATCCCCCTCTCTTTTTCAACGACTGCCAAATCACTGAGGTTTCGTCTCACAAGCATCTAGGCTTAACTTTTTCTGATACATGTTCCTGGCATGACCATATTGAATCAGTCAAGAAGAAAGCATGGCAAAGACTCAATGTAATGCGAACGTTCAAGTTTACGCTCGATAGAAAGTCCCTTCTATCGATAAACATATTAGACCAATTCTTGAATACGCTGATATAGTCTGGGATAACATTAATACACAAGATGAACTAGAACTTGAGAAGATTCAACAGGAAGCAGCAAGGATAATCAGCGGGGGGACACGTTTGGCACGTTGCAAAACCTATACAATGAAACTGCTCTCGAACCATTACAAAATAGGAGAACAAAACATAAACTAACCCACTTCTATAAAATGTATAATTCACTAGCACCCCCATACTTGTGCACACTTATCCCCTCTAGCGTGGGAGAAAGATCTGCTTATCCACTTCGTAACTCTAACAACATTCGCAGTATCCAATGCAAATAACAACTTTTTACACGATCTTTCCTACCATCAACTATAAACTTATGGAACAATTTACCGGAATCGGTGAGAACGGCTCCTTCTCTCTCTGCTTTCAAAGCAAATCTTAGTAAAGATAAGAAAATAATTCCCCAGCATTTCTACGATGGGGAGCGGACATCTAATATTCTACATGCGCGTTTACGAATGCATTGTAGCAGTTTAAATGAACATTTGTACTCAAAAAACATTGTACAAAGTCCATATTGTCAATGCGGTGCGATTGAAGACACATATCACTTTTTCTTCAATTGCCCCATTTATGCAGCAAAAAGAGTTATCCTTTTTAACAATCTGTCTAGATTCTTACCCATAACTTTGCAACTTCTTCTGTTCGGTGTTAAAGACGGCTCATATGAAGTAAATTCATTAATATTCAAACATGTTCAGTCTTACATCCGAGATAGCCATATATTCTAACCCATTTCTATCTCAGGAACAAACCATATTCTGCTAACGATGCCCCGTTCCCGCAACTGCTTCCTTTCTTATCGCAACTTCTCTAATTCTGAAACTCTTCTCTTCCACTGCTATCCCTTTCCTTCTCCATTTATTAGCTCTTATTCTATCTACATTACTCTGTTATAATTTTTGTATTATAGGTTATATTATATTTACATTTCTAACCAGTATGCAATAATCTATCACTGTAATATATTGTTCGTAATTGTCACATGTCTTGAAATAGTTTTTATACGTTTGGTTGTTTACACCATTACAGCAGCGCTTCTAACTGACAGTGTGCTGATTATTTTCTATCTTGTTGATCAAATATATCCTCATTACAATGCCATTTGTCACTATCAGACCTTGATTTGGTTACAATCAGTTTTTTCATATGCTGGGGTAGAGAAGGTTCAACTATAATCTTGCAATAAGACAGTGAAAGTCAAGCTTACTATGCGCTACATCCTAACAGCTGTTCAACTTTTTCTACACATATAACTTTTTCTCTACACATTCTATTTAATTATTGCAAACAAGTACTCATACAATATTAATTATAAAAATAATGTTTTTCAATCATACACACTAAAACGTCAACCGAAAACATGCAATGCATCCATCCAACACATTTCTTAAGTAATATATAATAGTAGTCAATTACAGACAAAGTTTAGAAGTTAATGAAGAATCTTGTAAAGTTTACAGTTACGTGTAGTTTTGTGTTGGAAAAACATCTACGAAATACCTAAAAAATATAAATCTTCTAGAGTGTATAGACAACAAAGGGCAAAGTAAAATGGGCATAGAGAAGCAATAGAAGGTGCATATAATTATATTTTATAACACGTAAGTCATTTGATTTTATTTGAGTAACGGTACGCTTAAGTACTTGTTACAAGAACTAAAACTACAAAAATCGTGTTCGAGCATCAAATAAAAATTCTTAATTTATGAAACAAAAGCATGAAACAAATTCCCATTCACTGTAAAATGATTCAAATTTATTTTTTGAAATTGATATTTTTTCCCACGTTATCATACTTTACATTTGTATAAGCATAGCTTAATAAACAAAAAAACATTATTGATGGCTATGGCAGACGCAATTGTATAATACGGGCTTTTCAAATAAAATGGTACCGCCATATTAACGACACGTTCTCGATAGAGGTGTGCAAAATTAAGCCTGCAGTGCTAATTTCGTCATTTAATCACACAAACATTTTGTCCAAATTAATCGTATTTTCTAATTTATCTATCAGATGAAAGTAGCATCTCATTGGAAAAAGAACCTCCAAACGAATCCCCAACTGATTATCATAATCCGATTAGCTTTATGATCTTGCCATTAAGATCGCTTAATAACTGTCGGCCCTTTACTTTTCAAAGGACAATCAGGGGTATCCGAGGGATCAAAGTCGCATTTTCGTCAATTAATAAAGCAGTAATACATGAACATTAAATTGTATTGGTTTAAGAAAATTAAGGTAACCATAATATAGATCGGTATATTATAAAGTTAATTATAATGTTCCTTTATTCGGTTTTTGTTAAATATTCATGCTATATTCTATAATAATGATATTTAGGACAAAATACATATGTATAATCTTTACAATATATAATTCAAAATGTATGCAGATTCCGAAGAAATCAAGTTAATGGGAACAAAAATATTATGGTGAAATGGAATGCCCTATGGGTCTTCTTAAAAAGTAATTCAAGGGACTTGTTCACATACTTTTGCAGTTTTGAAAAATGGGATAATATGTGTTTACTTACAAATATATAATGTTTTCAATAGTCTTAACTTACTTTAATAGCAAGGAACAAAGTTGAATAAAAATCGCCTTCTCCGGTTTTCGAACCGAGGACTTATGGTAGCAAAAGCGAACGCATTACCACTGCGCAACGCCGCCTTTCAGTAGTGGTGTAAACTTCTGGTGAACAATAATCGCTTTAATACAACTCTATGATTTTTCATATTACCGAGATAGGGCGTTTCAAACGCTTTATTAGTTTACAGATTTCGAAATATCATTCTCCGTTAATGAATACATATTTAAAAAGTGTTCTTTGTCAAGATTGTCATTTCGCTTGTTGAAACATGATTCGTACATTCTTTTTTGAATCTATGACACTTTGTTTTCGAAAATCGTCATTTTACAAAAAAATGTGAACAAGTCATAATACAAGCGATGATAAATTCGTTGTTTTATTAAATATTACAACTTAATACGCTTTTAATTAAATCGTATTTGCACACGTTATATTTCAACAGTTAAAATGCAGACACAAAGCTGAATTTAACTGAGTGTGGTTTGTAGTGTAAAACTCAATTAATTTAATCCATGATGGACACGCGGTACATTTCTAAAATATGTATAGCGATCGAGTGTTAAATCTCTATTAAAAGTAATTCAATAGGCGAGTGTTATGGCAAGGCTATACCACAGTCGCTTCCAATCATGAAAATCTTCGGTTTTCATCAAAAATTCATCATTTTGGACAAGACTGGCTCAATTTGCTGGGGAGACGCTCTTCTAATTAGCGCTGCATGACTAGACATCGCTATAGTACATACAGTTAGATACAATATACTTATAATAAAACAGGGTACAACATGAAAACTTCCCGTGCGTGACCCACCGTTGTGTTATCAATTTTGTTCTAAATTTATAAAGACAACTTTGTAAATTTTGTGTTTAAAGCTTAAACTAACATTTAACACTATCAACATCAATATACCGGTACACATTTTCTTACTGCATTGGACAGGAATTGTGTTCCGTTGAATTTGTCATTTAAATAATAAAAATTATTTATTATTATTTATTTTTTTAAATCACGACGCTAAAATTACTAAAGATTTGTCATGCATTTTAGAAATGGAATGCCGTATTGTGTATAACTTTGTATGTTTTTCGGTTAAGTTCGATTCATAACTCATTGTTGTTATATCACACTATTGGTTGTGTGTGCGTGTGTGTGTGAGGGTGTGTGTGTGTGTTTGTGTGTGTGTGTGTGTGTGATTGTGTGCGTGCGTGTGTTTGTGCGTGCGTTTGTGCGTGTGTTTTTGCGTGCGTGCGTGCGTGCGTGCGTGCGTGCGTGCGTGCGTGCGTGCGTGCGTGCGTGTGTGTGTGTGTGTGTGTGTGTGTGTGTGTGTGTGTGTGTGTGTGTGTGTGTGTGTGTGTGTGTGTGTGTGTGTGTGTGTGTGTGTGTGTGTGTGTGTGTGTGTGTGTGTGTGTGTGCGTGCGTGCGTGCGTGCGTGCGTGCGTGCGTGCGTGCGTGCGTGCGTGTGTGTGTGTGTGTGTGTGTGTGTTTGTGTGTGTGTGTGTGTGTGTGTTTGTGTGTGTGTGTGTGTGTGTTTGAATTATGGAAGACATAATTATGATGATAACATAATCTACGCATAAAAAACAGGTTCAACGTTGTACCAACCGGCATAATATACGGTTTATTGTGTCACTGGAGCACAAATAAGGTAAATAAGCTTATCAAATAGTCCAATCCCAAACGTGTTAAAGCACAGACACAAATCACGAATTAAATGTGCCCACGGTCAAGTATATAACAAAAAATTGAACACAATAGAGCAAAATATAACGCTATTCGAAGAAAAGCAAAATATAGACATAGGATGAATGAAAGCACGCGTTTATGTAACATTGCATAATCACAACCAACACCGTTTTAAAAAACACTTAAATAATGCCATTAAGCTTTACAAAAAAAATACAGATCAAGCAACAAATAAACAAAATATTCAATCATTTTAATGACTTTATCGACAACGATTCATGTGATAAAATAAATGAGCATAAGTAAATATACCACAAATCAAAATTGAACAGCTTGATTCATCAATTTCAGATTTGGAAATATATCAAGCAATTTTCAAACACACTAATGGCAAATCTAGTTAACCAGCTGAAATCATTAAAACAGCATATAATTCTATTAAACCGTACCTAACAACTATTTTCAATTACATTTTTGAAATTGCACAATATCCTGACAGCTCGGGAATGGGTTACATCACACCAATATTTAAATGTGTAGACCAGAGCGATGCCAAAAAATATCGCGGAATAACATTACAAACTATTTTATCAAAGATATAGTCTCGAGTTCTTTTATACAGACTGATGAAATGGTGTGTTGAAAACAAAGTTATATCTTACTTGCACATTGGTTACCAAAAAGGAAAGAGCACAGTCGACTGTATCTTTATATTGAACAGTATAATCAACAAAGTCTCAAACTCTGGTAAAAAATTATATTGGATATAATTTTATTGAGTATGCTAACTGTTATGACAATATAACTAGCTCATTACAATGGAAAAGTTAATTATCGAACAAATAAGCTCTTAATGGTCTCCGCACTCAATGCCATGTGTTCATCAATGAAATCCGCCGTCAGATTTAACAAACACTTATCCGAATACATCAATTAATACACTGCTGTTACACAAGGCGACCCGTTCTCAAGTATCCTGTTCATGATGTTCGTTAATGCCATTGAAGTATAAGTTATAATATTGAAGCAATTATATCGATCAACGATATAAAAGTATTATTATTATTATCTTATGCCGATGATCAAGTCGTAGTTTCATCTTTGCCCACATCAGCCCATCTAATGTTAAATGACAACTAGTGTAATAGGTATACATTGAAAATCAATATTAGTAAAACAAAAGTTGTTTTGTCGACAAATATTATAGTTATATTACAGTTATTAACAGCTATTTTCCGACAAACAAGTTTTAACTTTACTCTATGTGGTGAACCATTTTAAATCGTCACATCATTACATACTTGGGTGTAACTGTATTTAAAGACGGAAACTGGTATAAAAAAATCAAATCGATATCAAAACACGGTAACAGAGAGCTTCATTAATTTTAACCTGTTGTAGACCAATATGAGTTCTCAACTATAGAAAAATTAAATCTTTTTGATAAATAAGTAACCCCCATTCTTCAATATTCTGCTGAAATCTTCGGAGACATGATTCAGGAAAATGATTAGAGATTATTGATTCAAATTGTTTAAGACAAATTATATGTGTCAACAAATCAACAAATCTATCAGCACTGTATGGCGAAATAGGGAGATAACTCTTATCTGTAATACGAAAACTACACATATTTAAATATTGGTTTAAAATATTATGTAAAAATGTTCAATGACGCAAATCAAAATATAACGAACAACAAAAAAATTGGGCTAACACAGTCAATACAAGAGCAGCTATGTATAACTTAAGCTTGGACTAAACAAGAAACCCTGACAGAAAAATCTGAACAAACATACACTAATAATCTAATCAAACAACGTTTATTTGATCATTACAAACAACTCTAGTACAGTGAACTCAATAATTCGTCAAGACAAAATACATATTGCATCAAAATTACGTTTAATACAGAACAATATCTGGATATCATTACAACGAAACAATTTTAAATAGTACTTACTAAATTGCGCTTATCATCACACAGATTAGAAATAGAACGGGGTCGATACTATAATATTGCTCGGAACAACAGAAAAAAGGTAATTTTTGTAATCTTAATGTCGTAGAAAATGAATATCATTTATTATTATTATGCATAATTTACAAAGAAATTAGAAAAACGAACCATATTTAAAGTCATATTAACAAGCATGGGTAATATTAAATCAGTTTGATATGTTAATGAGAAAATAACATTAAAAATTAATAATAATTCTTTCGCGATATATATATATATATATATATATATATATATATATATATATATATATATACAATGCGAATTGTTTCACGAACATTTTAGAAACAGATTATTCATATGAGTATACTATTTTCTCAGAATTTCATGTAGAACAATGTATTCTTTATTTCATTATTTTATTAACAACTTCCATTATTGATGTTAAAGGAACATATCACATTTAATTAATGTTATGTTTTTTCTTGCGTAAAAACTCACCTAGAATGATGGAATTGAAATTAAATTGGAATACCATGTATATCGCGTTTTACAACACTTTGTGACTTTTCTAACGCAACACTATTAAGACGTACATATCTTAGTAATGAGTAAATATTTTTATTTAAAATTGCACATGTGATAATTTGACTACATTTTGTGTACGCTATCGATAAATTCATTCATCTGTGACGATCGGACGCGTTAGCAAGTGGGGAAGGTAGCCTGCAAAATGCAAAGTGGTGGTAGTGGTGGTGGTGGTGGTTGTGGTGGTGGTAATGGAAGTGGTAGTGGTATAAGTAGTGGTAGTGGTAGTGGTAGTGGTAGTAGTAGTAGTAGTAGAAGTAGTAGTAGTAGTAGTAGTAGTAATAATAAAGTAGTAGTAGTAGTAGCAGTAGTAGTAGTAGTAGTAGAAGTAAAACATATATGGGTACCAACAAGGCAGGACATCAATAGGTAATGGCCATTATCTTAGTACTATGATGATCTTGTAAACATTACTGGTTTAGCGACATTGATATGAAATGAAAATCATGAGGTTCGTTGTACAACTTTAATTATAGTCGCCTATATGTGTTACAAATAAAAAATCCATGTACATTATGATAAAGACATATGTCGTCGCATTATTCACGGTGCACCACAAATCAAAGCGATTAAACAAGGACTACTGAGTGAACAATGAAACAATGACATGTTCACAGTTTGGAATATAACCATTTCTAAAAAAATGTTTATAAATTCAAGGAATAATGTTTGCTTTATATGCAAACATGCAAACTATAACTCCAGTTAAAAAAAACTGTTGAATATATATGTTCGTAAATCGATAATTATTAAACGCAATTATTAAAATCATAAAACGTTTGTAGTTGTTGCGTTTGATCGATAATTAATTTAAGACATTTATATAAATAATACGTTTTAACTACAAAATTAATTCAAAATAGTGCGTGTTGTAGTGGTAACGAGTTAGCTTTTGCTTCTAACGTTCCCGGATTCGCTCCACAAGACAAGCTCAATTTTTATGTTATTTTCCTTCCTTGTTACAATTACTATTTACAAAAGACCAACTGTTACAGTTGTGTAAGTAAATTAATTTTAAATATTTGTTTTCAGAAAATTCAAATATCCGTGAACAAGTCCCTTTAAGATAACATTCCAATTATAATACGTTTTATGTTGTATAAAAAAAATGGAATATATTTTACAAGAAAGAACTCACCCTTTAATTTGATTTAGTAAGTAAAAAACATCAATAACGAAAACACACATTTTAACATGTGCCGATCATCCAAGTCTTACGTCAGCAAACCGCCTAGGCACTATAATGTATTTGAGTACAAAACTAGTAACTTTTTTTTTGCAAAATGTATTTCAGGGTGCAGAAACACGTGACTTTTTTGGGTTCCACTTTTTAACTTTTATGGATTTAAACGATGGTAAGTGGTGCTTTATTTCAAATATTTCTTAAAACAAGTGTTCTTAAGAATTTTAACTAGTGCATAACATAATATATTTTCATGTTGCTTATAACAATGTGAACCAAATCAGAAAAAATGGCGCGGCAGAGGCCGACGCGTATCCCCACGCCGCATGTTTGACCCAGGGGCGCCCCAGGGTTGGTAATGGGGGGCCATCCATAGTTGAGATTGATCGGAGTGTCATAAGAGATGTTCAGTATATTTTGAAGTAATTCGTTGTAGAAATGAAGAAGTACATGTAAAATAACCTTAAAAAATGAGTGAAAATCCAAATAGTGCCCTGTCGCACATATGCTCATAGCTACCATGTGTGTTAATTTCAAGGTTCTGGTGCTATTAGTGTAGGAGGAGATAGTGGCCAGGACGGACAGACGGCTGAGATAACAACATAATAGATTTCAAAATATAAACGCTGACCTCAAAATCAAGGTCAAGGTCACAGGGGTCAAAAATTGTATGCGCATGGAAAGGTGTTATCTTGATACAAATGCGTACCAAATATGAAAGCAATATCTGAAGGGACACAGTAGGTATGTGCCTTTTTCGAATCGCGGCCGCAGATTTAGAAACCTGAACGCTGACCTCAAGTTCAAAGTCAAGGTCACAAGGATCAAAGATTGTATGCGCGTGGAAAGGTGTTGTCCAGATACACATGCATACCAAATATGAAAGCAATATCTGAAGGGACACAGTAGGTATGAGACTGTTTCGAATCGCGGTCGCATGGAAATCTCTGACCCGGCCCCACCCCATCCACCATAACTTTTGATCCAGGGGTCAGCTAAACATTCCGTCGCAGTCACCGTCTCACATATGCTCATAGCTACCATGTGTGTTTGTTACAAGGTTCTAGATCTAAATGTGTACGAGAACATAGTGGCAAGGACGGACTGACGTCCAGACGGCGTAGATAACCGCATTATCCCCATTTTTTCTCAGAAAAGCGTGGGAATTAATTAATTTATTTAATAAGCAAGTGTTCTTGTTAAAACATTCCATTTTTACTGCATGCATCGTACAAGAGTATGTGTCGTGAAACGTGAAATTGTGTCACCTATTTCAGACGTATTCAATGATTTATTCTTATAACTTATGATATCGACAGGAGAAGCAAGAAAACCTGTATTTCATGCATATGGATTTTGTAAAATGTATTTCAATAACTTGAGATATTTTCAAAAATAAAGTTCTTAACGGCGTGATTACATTCCATCCAGCCCTTGTGTAAACCACTGAAAACCCGGTTGAATCTGCATCTTGCATTTGGATATCGTAAGGTAGATCTAGGGCACCATACACTTGATATTTATTCCAGTTCATGAATTAGTACATATGTTAAGCCTTATTTGTTTTCAAAATAAATACTTGAAACATTTTATTTCAATTACGACATACATAATAATTTGGTCGATATATTTAGAACTGTCCATAGGCATACGGTAATGAAGTTGTTAATATAAGACTATAGGTAAAGTCTTAATAACATTCGATTTCAAGATTAAACCACTGAATTAGATATGTACACTATCATAGTAAAAATTAATCACAATCACAAATGCTATTATCTTCAATAAACACTTATATCTATTTGTGTTATGCGCACTGTGTTATATGTTCCCCTCTTTTAGATTTTCTATTGGCATCAGGCAATAGGTAGTGTGTGATTAAAAGTCTTACTTTCGATTTAGCAAACATTGTTATTTAATTGAATCAGAAATACACAATAACCGTAAAATACTCACCATCTCAGCTATTACTATATCCAATAAACACAATATATATTAAGATTATGATGAGTTTCCCTTCTTTTAGATTTTCAGAAAATTGCATTAGAATATGTCAGATGATTGAGTGCAGACCAATATGAACTCGTACGGAAATATTAGAATACAGGCCAGTATGGCCCATTATGACACCAGGCTAAACTAACTAGCACATCTTCCTGGTTCTAGGTGTGGCAATCCAGGATTGTATGTTGTTAAAAACTGGAAGAATATACAGTATTTAATTCAAACATCAAAGTTAAAACGTGTGCGTTGTAAGAACTTAAAAAATGACGATTAACAAAAACAGATTACTGTGCATGTGTATACATGTGCTAAATAAAACACATACGACCATTTGAGTGTAAAGTATCGCTACAATGGTACAAAATCAATATCAATAGTTGTTGTTTTCTCGCATAAAGTATTTACAATTATAATGAACACGACATATTTTTAGAAACTTAGACAAAATCGGACATACTAAGCTCAGTAGTTCTTTTAATCGATAGACTGGTACCCGGCCATACGTTCCAAAGTAGTACACATGTCAGGAACGAGGAGTAATGGAGATGCCCACGGTTTGCCATAACGTTGCAATTGTGTTATCAGTTTAAATTAGCTATTATAATACTTTAGAAATGTATGTTTATATTAACAAAAAATACTAAAATATGTTAGGGTGTGAACCTTTTACATGATTCTAATAGTTAAGTCCATTTCACTGAGACAGGTACACATAATATTTGAAGATGATTTATATAAAATGTGTGATTCGAAGACCTTTTTTTATTCGAAGCCTTTGTTTGTTCGTTTTGGTACAATTACCTTTTTCAGACAGATTTCCATTTCGTTTTCGAAAAATGCTTGTGTTTTATTTTGTGTGTGTCAATATATTCAATGTAAATTTACCGCGATGATATCTGAACGCTGACAAGCAAACGCGAGATTGGCTTTGCGAAGCGACGGAAGCATGACTACTCATTATGCAATAATTAACGGAGCTAAAACGAGGACGTCCTGCTCTTGGCGATTCAGCATGAAAAAAAAGAAAAGAGTGCGTGCAAAAAAGAAAATGTGTGTGTGGGGGAGGGGGCGGGGCAAGAAATAACTGAATGAAACATCGTCATGATTGTGATATTTCCCGTTATCGAATATAATAGCGCGCGGACCTAAGCACACGAAAGCACAAGCAAGTGCGCCCCTAATTATCCAAATTAACGCAAACCGAACAAATTCGATCCTAACTCGAGATTATCCTTGAAAACGAAAAGAGGATCAATTTTTTATCCTGAAAAGTTGCAGAATGTTTGTATTTTAACGTTTTCACACAAAAGTTACTTGTTTAGGGCCTTCCTTTTGTAATTAACCATCGTATGGCAATTATTGCTGTTGAAGTTTTTATAAAGCATTATACTTTTTGGCATTGTTTATGGAGATATACGTTTCAGATAAATAAATAACGTTTATTCGGCTTTTCCTTTACGTTGGTAAATTATCTACTTAGATAATGATTTTCGTTAATGTTTGAAAAAAATGTGACATAATATTACTTTATAAGTTATAAGTTAAAGAATAATTTTGTGTTGTTCTTTAGGACGGTTTTCTCGTTACATGATTTTTGGGAAGTTCATCTCGTGCTCGGCGTTTCTTCCGTTAACAATCGGCGACTGTTGCAACTCTTCGGCATCTTTCAATACATGAACAACATAACGCCCGAGTGTGTTCCTGAGAAATAGAGAATACTATGTTAGTGTGATTGTGTACTTAAATTTATCCCACGAGTGAAGAAAAGTGTACATGGCGTGGCTTGCCGAGCCTTGTAAGCCTTTCTGACACGAGTGGGATAAATTTAAGTACACAATCACACTTGCATAGTATTATATTTATCCTACAATATTGTTTCATTTAATAAATTCCTAAAATAAAAGCAAAAACACATTAAATTAACTGAATCTAACATTGCGTAGTAATATTTATTCCTGTTTACGGAAATCGAAATAGTCGTTAAGAATTCCACGCAAAAGAAAAGTAACGAGACAAAATATCGCTATACGCCTCCATTCAAATTTAATCAGCGTTCCAAATGTAACACACTCAAGTAGAACACAGACGGTTGTGTTCAAACTACAATTCTTGTTTCACCACTGTAAAAAACCAAAAAACAAACATGGCTCCCGCCATTTTGAAATTAACAAAATGTGTAGACACATACCGTGGCTATGTGAAACTTGAATCAGCATTTATTCCCGCCGATATTGTTAATTTTAGTCTTTAAACAACTCTTTTTTTACACACTTTATACTTACTTACATAAAATTATTGTTCTACTCACCAAAGTTGTATAATACCCACGTCCATGTTTATTTTCGTAATGTTTAATTTGCTTCCATGACGAGTTAAAATTCTAGACAAATTTCTTTATCGAAATCCATCTTTTCCATTTTAAAGCACTGGATGTAAGCATACAATTCTTTGTGGATAGACATTCTTTGATCGACTGACAAAGGAACGACTAAACCATCAAAGAAATTACTATTTTAATTCGACATCGATTTCCTTCGAAAAGTTAAAGAAGAATTCACTGACACTTTTCTTAAATTTAATCTATCAATTGTTCAACAAAACATCGCGTTATTCGAGTACATTCGACATTTTAACTAAATCGAAAATGCAGTCTCACCAGTTTCATTCCAGTTTTATATCCAAACATTGTGTTTTTCACATTCATAATAGTATAGTAATCCATCGTAAACACACACACACACTCGTAAACTCGTTAAACGACTGCGTACCCAATGACCTAAATGACGCAATCAGGGGTGAAAGGCCAAAAAAACTAGTCCCTACGTAATGTTCTAAAAATAACTGCTATAAACCGGATCTAAAAATGGCAATAAAGAAAACCTTATCTTTTCTTTATGAGTCGTATTTGTTCTATAAAATCATTTAGCTGGAGGATAAAGAACTCTTCAACACTTCCTCTTCGTTAAACTCTTTGCTTTCATTCCGCTTCCTACACGATAATTTCGCAAAAATTGACAAATGGTTAAGCACATTTGCAAAACTATAAAGTGTGCTAGTACTATGAATGAGAATTTTTCAATGTAATATTTTATTTTTGTATTTTACAATATCAGTCATCAATATCAGCAAGTATTGCTCACTTTATGAACTACTTTAAAGCATTTCTTTCTGAAATTTGCTTCATCAATTAGAAGCTTAAGCGTCGATAACGCTATAACGCAAATGATCGGTTCAGAAAAAGGTAACGATTTGCATTTGCTTGCTTCTAAAATGTTGTTTGCCTTTAAAATCCCAGGGAAGCATATTTTCTAAAATTGTTAATTTTAAGGTATTTCTTTCAACACTGTATTGTTTAGTTTTTGTTGACTTTCTTTAAAAAGAAAACGGGTTTTGAATTTTTTTATAATTAATTAACTTACTTGGAAATAAATTTAAATTATTTGCCCAAACTGAGAACTTCAAATGATTTTAAATTCCTATAATGTTTTAATATTATTCTCAAAGTATTTCGCATGATACGCTAAGTCGAGGTGAAGGGTAATATAGATACTTTAAAACGAATACTTAAAGATGTACGATGCATTTGTACTTCTTATTAGGCGCACCATTTCACTTAGTCACAAGTGTAATGTGTGAAGTGCCCTGGTCGTGTTGCCATACATACGAATGGATACTACGAGGGAGTGGTAGAGCCTGTACTTGGTGTGTCCTGGTCATGTTGCCGTAGATACGAATGGATACTACGAGGGACTGGTAGAGACTGTCCTCGGTGGGTAAGCTGATGGAGCTGCTTGTCCAAAACCTTTATAGCCTGGCCATCGCTGCGGTTGCCATGGTTATTCTTATTCGGACTTATGCTGTAATGGTATCATCCTTGGGCAGGGAAGTACTTGAAGCTGGCCACTTTCAGCTTCATGCCGTTCACGGTGATGTCTGCATTAACACGGCGAATACGGAAACAATACGGCGTTTAAACGACGTAATTGGCATGTCTCATACGACGTTAAATGCGACCGTTTACACAACGGATGCGTTAAGACCATACAGCGTCTGCAATACCAGCATACAGATATGTATTGTCTTGAAGAAAGTATAATAAATCTTTTCACTTCGAGGCGTGAAGAACTCAATTAAGTTTAATTAAAGGTACCTTTTCACGTTGAGGTAAATTGACTAAATTGGAAAAAATGCTTAAGATTGGCAAATGTTCGTTGTTGTTTTGATATTTGCCAGGAAACAGTTATACTACACGCTATGCTCAAAAAATATCCATTATATGCATCTTATGACAACTTGAATATTATAAAGCGTTACAAACGCAAACCGATACAATAATTTGAACAGCTATGTTGTTATCGTTTAATTTTGTGACACTACTACTTCTACTACTACTACTACTACTACTACTACTACTACTACTACTACTACTACTACTACTACTACTACAACTACTACTACTACTACTATTACTACTACTACTACTACTACTACTACTACTACTACATCTTCTACTACTACTACTACTACTACTACTACTTCTACTACTCCTACTACTACTACTACTACTACTACTATTACTACCACTACTACTACTACTACTACTACTACTAGTACTACGACTAGAAATCATTTTTGTGTTAATAATTTATGTACTTTAGGTTTTGACCGACCACGTGGTTAAAAAGCATGACATTGTTCATCAGCGCATTGTGTTTAGTCCATAATGGGCCACAACTGGCTTGATCTGTTTGCCATTATTGGCTTCCATATTATGAATTATAAGAGGTAACTTAATTGGGTTTCATGTGTATTGTTTATAGCCTCCTCACACATAGGCGAAAGTCCCCCGACGTCAACTTGCGTGTACTGGCGAATACGACTGAAGCAAAATGCGTTCTCATTAGTATATGTACGTTGCACATCGTTGGTGGTGTTCGTATGGATGCGTATGTGAGCTTTTGCGTCCGTTGCGATTAGTTCTGTTCGTCGGTCAATTTTAATCATGTTGAAAAATTGTTGGCGAATTAAAGTTTCGTCTATCGTTCGTTAAAATTCATTTTTCAATACGTTAGCTGATCGGAAAGTCTTCGCATAGCGTTCGTCAACTAACGTTACAGGTCGCAGCTCTCAGCTTATTCGCATATCGTGATTACTTGATTTGCATATCAAGCGATAGAGGACGATCCGAAAACGAATCATTGCGATAGCTTGTGAACTTTTGCGAACTATAGTGATGCTTTGCGTATTGTATTGAATCCGACTCATTAAGCAATTGTTAACGATACAATAACGTTCAGAAAACAAACGGTATACGCTCGTTTATAAATCAGTCCGAAGGGTAACTACGATAAGCGAATCTATGCGAATCCATGCGAATAATAGCGCTCCTATTTGATTTAGTAGTTTGTGCAGACGTATGCATATATTTCATATATATATATGAGCACGTAATATATGGAGAAGACCATGGCCGCATCTCGGGAGACGGCGCCAATTTGGCATCTATGATCAGCTCATGGTTGAGCTCAGAAGAGAAGATCCTGGAACATTTAAGAAATTCATCCGCATGCCAACTGAAATGTACGATGAAATTTTGGGAAGGTTTCGTCATCGCTTCGTGAAGCAACACACCCGGTACAGGGAGCCATTGGTTCCAGGGCAAACGTTTGTTGCCACACTACGTCACCTGGTTTCTGGTGTCAAGTACTCAGACATGCAGTTTTCCTGGCGGGTCGCTGAGAATACCCTCTTTGTAGTGGTCAGAGACGTGTGTCATGCTATGTGTGAAGAATATGTTGGTGAGGTTATGACAGCCCCCTCCACACCTGAAGAAGGGAGACAACTTACGGATGGTTTCCTCAAAAATTGGAAGTTTCCAAATTGAGTTGCTACTATAGATGGCAAGCAGATAGCTATCAGAAAGCTTACCAGCTCTGAATCCTTATATTATGATTATAAGGGATTCTTCCGCATCATCTTAATGGCCATTGTCGACTCGGACTACAAGTTCGTATGGTGTGATCTGGGTGGTGAGTATTAGTCGACATAAATTTAACTGCATTATTTTGTAATCACATAAATTATATACATTTAGTGCTGTTTTCAATCTGCAGTTGTATACTGACAATTTCTAATCCTTTTGTATTTTCATGATACGGTTCAAGTGGAGATGCCAAGATTTATAATGAATCAGCATTCCTGGAGATGGTGCAGGATGGTTCCATTGTATTTCCAGACCCACAGCCCTTTCCAAATGACATCGTCGACATGCCCTACTATGACACTTTCAGCCTTAGCGAAAACATGCAGAAAACCTATGGGCATACAGTCCTGACAAGAGCCGAAAGAATCCTGAACAACCGGTTATCCGGGGATAGGAGAGTATCAGAAAAAGTTGGGATTTGGGCCAACCGATTCCAGCTACAGTTAAGTTTCGCTATTAAGACCAGGCGAAATAGTAGTCTCAATAGTAAGTCGTCTTACTATCGGACCATTTTCCTTCTTAAATTAACTGTTTGGGACTTGAATATTTTCAAAACCCGCATACTTGTTTTAAATCTTCGAAGTGGTTTTAATGGCGGAACTTTACTGCAATACATTTTTTCAAAACACATTTTCATTTATAAAAGAAATGTTCATAACAATACTGGCCAACTGTAATTTCAGATACTTCTCACAAAGATGAACCACAGCCCATCCACAGTAAGGCTGAGTGTAAAGACATGCTGCATTCTCCACAACTTGATGAGGATCAGGTACCCAACCATGCAGAATGCACTGGTTGATCATGATGATAGAAGAGGCGATCTGGTTCATGGGGAATGGAGAAGAGGTCGCAACTTGGAGGATACCGGGAATGTCATTATCAGGGGCCACAACACAGCAACCAAAAAATGCAAGATTGTGAGAAACACGCTGAAGCACTGGATCAACTCTCCAGCGGGATGTGTGTCATGGCAAGACAGGATGGTGCCAAATTAGAGATTGAAATAAAGTGTAACATATTAGTGGAATAAATTAATAAAGAATATTGTTGTGTTTGTATTGGCCTTATGAAGGGAAGTAATAGTAATAGTAAGACACGACAGGACCGGATGCAGAAACACCATTTCGGAAATATTCGGCGGTATGCGCAAGTTTGCGCAAGGTTGCGCTTACATTCGTATCTCTACGCTCTTAAAAGCTCCTAATTGCTTACCGAAAGAACGAATATTATTTGCGCGACCCAACACTTTCTAGCGAATTGCAGTAAATGTTCGTCACACTTCGTAAATCATTCTCACCAAATAGTTCCTCAACGTTCACCTTTCGTTATAATATTACACAATGAAACAAATTTTCAAACAATTTCGACAATAATTCGCTAGAATTCATAAATTTACCCTGTTCGCCAGCCTTCGTCATATTGATTCGTCTATGTGTGAGGAAGCTTTTAGGCACTACGACTACTAGCCCTATCAATAGGCACTACGACTTCTATCCCTACCAATAGGCATTACGACTGCAAGCCCTACCTATAGGCACTACGACTAATAGCCCTACCAATAGGCACTAGCCCTACCAAAAGGCACTTCGACTACTATCTATACCAATAGTCTATAGGACTACTAGCCCTACCAATAGGCACTACAACTACTAACTCTACCAATAGGCGCTACGACTACAAGCCATACCAATAGGCACTACGACTACTATAACTACCAATAGGCATTACGACTACTATCCCTGCCAATAGACACTACGATTATTAGAACAACTAATAAGAACTGCGACTACTGACCCTACCGATAGGCACTACGACTACTAGCCCTCAACATTAGCTTTACGACCACTATCGCTACCAATAGGCACTTCGTCTACTAGCCCTACCAATAGGCTCTACGATTACTAGAACAACCAATAAGAACTGCGACTACTAGCCCTACCAATAGGCACTACGCCTACTAGCCCTACCAATAGGCACTTCGACTACTATCCCTACTATAATGCACTACGACAACAAACCCTACCAATAAGCACTACGGCTAATATCTATACAAATAGGCAATACGACTACTGGTCCTAACAATCGGCACTATTACTAATGGCACTATCAAAAAGCTATAAGACTACTAGCCCTACCAAAAGTTTATAATACTTCTAGCCTTACCAATACGCTATAAGACAAATAACCCTAACAATAGGCTATAAGACCACTGGACCTAGCAAAAGGCACTACCACTACTGGCCCTAACAATTGGCTATAATACTACTAGAACTACCAATAGGCACTACGACAACTTGCCCTACCAGTAGGCACTACGACTAGTAGCTCTACTTATAGACACTTCGATTTCTAGACCTTCCAGTAGGCACTACAACGACTAGCCCTTCCAATAGGCGATGCGACAACTAGCCCTACCAATAGGAGCTACGGCTATTAGCCCTAACAATAAGAACTTTCACTACTAGCCCTGCAAATAGGCAATTGCAGTACTAGCCCTACCACTACGACCACTCGTCCTTCCAATATGCATTACTACTGGAACTTCCAATATGCAGTACGACTAGTATCCCTACCAATAGGCACTACGACTACTATCCCTACCAATAGGCCCTACAACTTCTAGCCCTACCAATAGGCACTACGACTAATAGCTCTACATATAGGCATATCGACTACTAGACCTTCCAATAGGCACTACGACTAGTATCCCTACCAATAGGCACTACGACCACTAGCCCTACTTAAAGACACTTCGACTTCTAGACCTTCCAGTAGGCAATACGACGACTATCACTTCCAATAGGCAATACGCGACGACTAGCTCTATCAATAGACTTTACGACTTCAAGGTCTACTTATAGGCACTTCGACTTCTAGACCTACCAGTAGGCACTACGACGACTATTCCTTCCTATAGGCGATGCGACGACTAGCCCTACCAATAGAAACTACGACTACTAACCCTAAGAATAGGCACTATAATTACTAGCCCTACCAATAGACAATGATAGTACTCGCCCTATTAATAAGCTCTACGACTTCTAGCCCTACCAATAGGCACTCCGACTACTAGCTCTACTTATAGACACTTCGACGTTAAGACCTACCAGTAGGCACTACGACGACTAGCCCTTCAAATAGGCGATGCGACGACTAGCCCTACCAAAAGACACTACGACAACTAGCTTTACAAAAAGGCACTTCGACTTCTAGACCTACCAGTAGGCACAACGACGACTTGCTCTACAAATAGACACTACGACTATTAGCTCTACTTATAGACACTTCGACTTCTAGACCTACCAGTAGGCACTACGACGACTAGCTCTTCCTATAGGCGATGCGACGACTTGCCCTACCAATAAGCACTACGACTACTAGATCTACTTATTGGTACTTCGACTTCTAGATCTACCAGTAGGCACTACGAAGAGTAGCCCTTCCAATAGGCGATGCGTTAACTAGCCCTGATAATAGGCGCTACTAGTCATACTAGTAGTATGCCATACCAATAGGCAATGATAGTACTAGCCCTACCAATTTTCATTTCGACCCTAACAATAAGCACCATCACTACTAGCCCTCCCAATAGGCAGTGATAGTACTAGCCTGCCAATAGGCACTAAGACTACTAGCCATACCAATAGGCACTACGACTACTAGCCCTACCAAAAGATACTACGACAACTAGCCCTATGAATAGATTCTATGAAGTCTAGCCCAACCAATAGATACTATGAATTCTAGCCCTACCAATTGGCACTGCGACTAATATTCCTACAAAAAGGCACTACGACCACTGGCCCTACCAATAGCCTAACGACCAATGGCCCTATCAATAGGCCTACGCAAAAAAGTTGTACAAACAGGCTAATTAAGGATAAACTTTACGCTAATGCACACTGCCCATTTTTCCGAGAGCGAGGGAAGTAAAATGTGTATATTCCGACACATTTTGAAATAGACGTACATGTATAAACATGGTTCAAACAATTGATAAACTTTCAGAACATTAAATATCACCTTGAACACTGATTGAAATCAGAAGAGCATCTTGGAATTTTACTGGCGAGTGAAGATTAATTGTACGCCAATATCATACGTTGTTGTAGATATAATCGGATAACAAAAATGTCTCGTTTGTATTACATCACACATGTTTGTCATTTAGTATAGCCAATGCATAACAATAAAACGCGTAACAATTAACTTAATATTTATTGTTAAAAGATAAATCCTGTTTTATTTACGAAATATGTTTGATGACACTATTCACCAGTCTTATGTTGTGCACGAATAATCTTATTGTATAAGCCTCGCTCTGGAATATCTGGGTATAATTCATATGCGTGCCATTAAGGTACGACACTTTCCGCTTTTTTTTGTTTAAGGAAGTCTCATCTAAGCGAAAATCCAGTTGAACTAAAAGCGTCTCCCCAGGTCAGCCTGTGCGGTTTATTCATTCGCTAAAATCCGAAGATGAGATGTGAGTGTCAACTCAGCTCAGTATTGAGAATAATGGTCAGCTCACGAACACGCCCCTTTCACAGCTATAAAAATATGCACATATTCCTGCTCAAAAATCATCGTTTAGTATGGCTCAAAACTCAAAAAAGCTTTTGAACAAAATTGGGCACGATGGTCAAACACATCTAAGGTATTTTCTTGATACTAAGCCATAACATATGTATTAGCTTTAATGGATTAAAATCGCTTCCAGTACTAAAAATAATGACTTCCGTGTAATGGTATTTTGCTATATTTAAAATGGCAAGTGCTATGTTCATATAAGCTTGCAAACACATCTGATGTTTGTGCGAAAATAACTTTTTGGCGTTCATTTTTTAAGTGCGGTATGAAACCTAGATTATCCCAGTTCATGTAATGGACGCAGACATGTGTAAGTGATGTAAATAAATTGACGTATTTATTACGACCAACCAAAACAGTCGCCTTCTATTGCTAGGCATGGAACATATCAACCTTACATCTAGCAGTATAGTGTTTCGGGGCGTAATTGATCGTGATTCAAGGAAACCAAAGCCCCCCCCCCCACACAAGGACTCTAAAAAAAGATCGCTTTATATGAATAACGTTCCAAATGTAGGTAAAATTGTTAATGTATATTTCCGTCAGAAACCACAAAAGGTGATCCAAAATGATATTCTTTGGCATGTGTTTTACTATTTTTGGGGTGATAATCACTAAGAGTACTGTGTCTCGGCGGTTTTGGAGGAACAACAAACAGTGAGGCATTGGGGCCCTTTAAATCTACAGATTCGCTGTTGAAACCAATGAGAGCGTTACCTATAACAACGCATTGTAAACCTTGTGTCACGGCCCTTTTTATTGGTATAGTTTAAGCGAGTGGTGTCCGATTTTGCTCCATTAGGTCGCGGGTTTGAATACCGGGGTACGATCTTTTTTTGGTCAATTTGTGTTCGTGCTAAAATAATATTTCCTGTTTCGTTTTAAATAGAAGTATTAATGACATTATCAAAAATACGAAAATACTTTCGAAAGTCACTATAACATCTTTAAAATTATAAAACAAAGATTCCTGATTAAATTTGGTATAGATCGGCTTCGTTGATAGGCTTTCGGCGATTGTATTTACTGAACGATTCATGACGAAAACATTTCATGTCCACAAGGAATATATGCATACGGTTTTATTTCTTCATCGCCTCGGCGCATTCCGGCGTGCTTCTTCCGGTTCCTTATACGTGCAGACGTAGTGATAAACATTTATGCAATTTCTAGTTGTTTTACTTATTGTTCACACACCATAATAAAATAAGAAAGTGATTTAACTTGAATTTACACTTATCTACTCATAGAGTATGCGAAATAATACAATACAATTATTTTAATATGAGCTTTTATAAAAATATTTCAGATTTAAGTTCAATGCGTTGTACTATTGTATAAGTCTCAATAAACTGTCAGTCTGTCAAACGCATTCTCAGCAACCATTTATGGTTGTAATGTCATAACATTTATTCTGGATAATCTGTCCCTAACAATACGTGGATGGGTCAGGCACATACCAGATATATATCGATGGAGTAATGAAATGTATTTAACAGTATTATTGAGTATTGTATTTCTTATAACAAAAGCTGCTTTGATATATTTACATACATTTGAAATTACGTTTTTGTCTCCTAAAACTAATAACTTGTTGCGTTTATATACAGAGGATTAATATAAAATATACTACTAATATATTGTTTAACTTCGTGTAACAACGACATAAACATACATATTGGTAATCGTCTTCTAAACCGACCTCAGAATAAACAATAACGTTCGTGTCGATAAATGAGCATATATGCCAGTTTTGACTATAAATTGGTGCGCAGAGATTCTAAATCACACTAGTATTAAGCGCAGACGCCTACAAAATGAGTGTACATTTTCGTAACATTCCAAGAAGTTAAAAAAAATGTATACATATATAATAAAAAACTGTGTATTTTTACAAAATCATGCTTGTTTAAAATCTACACGTCTTCACAACAACAAAAGTCTACATTTGAAAACACTAACAAAGCTATTTATTGGGACATCGTTTTGATAAAAAAATAATATTCAAACCCATAATTATTTACTATGTTCTTGATATTCGAGACCAAATTTGCAAAACATGCATTACAATCGCTCAAAGTTTGTTTGTTAACAATGTGCCTTATAATATGATAATTCTTTAGAATATTAAACCTTTTTTGAAATTGTAACAAATATGTTTACATACAATCGATATCTACCTAACGCTCCACAAATAGCAACATTAATTATTTTAAACCTTGAGTAAACGTTTGCACAATTGTGAATATGTGCGTTCAATATCATCTGACTGTGTTAAACCCCATACTTCTAAAGCAGTAACTATAATCTAAAAAAGAGTCAACCATCTTACAACTGTTTTTTTATATCAAAGTCATTGCATTTACTTAATAATGTATTGGCCTTGAGGGTTTTTTCCAAACAAATATACTTGATTTGGTTTACAACTTCTGGTAACTCAAATACCATTATTATCGGATGTGCAGTGTTAACAATTGTATCCCAATAATTGCATTATAAATGTAATATATCTAAAATTAATCGAACTTTAGCAGGTTACTTACTAAAATAGCCATACCATCAGCAACAAAATATGAACATCAATACAATATCATCAAAACTTGAACCAGAGTTAATGTTATCTTGTAGGTAACGTTTAAGGTCTTCGAACATACTGAAAACAAAATCGACGATATTATCTCCCTTTGTCTTAGTTCAACCGCATAACTCAAATTGTCTGAATAAGCTTAAAATTATTAAACACGTTATTTAACATTTCACATACATATCCTTAACTATTCTAAGCAATTTGTATACAGAACTAGAACATTTTAAACCATAATTCATTGCGGAATATACAATCAAACATTTTAACATATCGACATGTATAAACTACGCACGTTTAATTCTTAAATTATATATATACTATCAACATCAATATATTAATAGCATCAAAAATTGGATAACCTTTAATAAATTTCGAAATGTGCATCTGAAATAGGTCTGATTTTACTGCAAAAAGTGTCCATGACGTAATTTAAAATCGTGTCACAGCATTATTACATTATATTCATAAATATTGTTTTATAAGTGTGTCTTACCTGGCGCGTCAATAGATAACCGATTTCTTTTTAAATCGATTAATGGGTGTTTAAACAGGTTTTCCAAGCATAAAACTACACATATACAAACATTTTTTTTCTACAAGTGATACAAACTATTGGTGTAACTCTTTCATCAAGAGGTAACAAACATAGGTTAAATAAAGTTTCATGGCTCAGAAATTCAATGTTGATTTGCATTCACAAGCGGCAATTATTTCGTGTGTCTATATACCTGTATACTGAAATAAATAACCGTTTTGGTTGACAATTTATGATGATTAAATTTATAATTGAATATGTTCACTTAATTTATTTTAAATTATTTTCCCCGTCCTTCTGAAATGCACTCCTTTAAATTTGCGTATTTAATAAATCAAGCCTTAAATATAAAGCAAAACAGCGTATGTTTGGTAACAAGATCAATAATACGGAGGCTCAAGGAATTTCTGATCCTTAGTTTTTCATCCACGACATATGCTGATTTTGGTGGTAGACACTTGATACGTTCAAGTCAATATTGCGATTTCAGCAGTCTCATTAGGAAAACGTTTCCACGAAGCCATAGCCAGTCAAACAATACAGACTTCAATACTATGTAGGTTTTGAAAATGTTACACAAATAGATCTCACAACTCGTATTGTAAAATATTTGCTAATGATGTGCTAAACAACATAGATTCTTATGTCTCCTACGAACAATCTGTGTATCTATATGTAAGAATATCCACAATGTGTTGATCGAACAATTACCAATTAAAAACTCTTGTCCCAATTAAACGGAGGATTAAACTATTTGAATTTGAATATACCCCGAGGTCAGATATACGGCTATATTTCTTATTTTGTTCAACTGCAACAGTTTGTATGAACAATAAAAATATCAATGGGCGTTCAGCAAAACAAAAACTATGAATTTAGCATTCATTTAATAAATACAGTGCCTGATCGAAGATCAAAATTATGATACCGAATAAACCGCATATGTGCCCCTTTAAGACAAAATGCAATTTGATGCGAATATGTTACCATCAGTATAGCCATGATACACTGGTACTTGAAATGCTTTTATTGTATAATTCTGACATACAAATCCTTTGATAAACTGCTGCCCTCCTGGTACATTCGTAGTGCCACGTCTATCAAAATGTCATTCCGACGTCTCTTTATCGCATTCAGGATGTAATCCGAGTCCCTTCGCAATTTCTCATTATCACATTGTTTCATTCTAATTAACGACTCAAGCTGCAAAAAGTCCAGCCACATCCTTGTCTCGCTGAACCGCAGCATCTGCTGTGGGGACGCGATAATGGCCCTTCGTATCTTAACAAGTCTCAATATTACCCTGGGACCCTCCTCCAGCATGTCCGTGATATCTGCTACCCATTTTCTCTGCTGCGCAACATCCAAACCACAGTTGGCCATAAGATTTCTCTCCGGAATCATGTAATAGCGGAGTGATTTTTTCTCAATAACAGTTCTAAGCTCTCTCAGTCCGTCATGCAGCCAGTGACATAAGTTGCGTGCATGAACGTTTGTCTGTGGAGTGTTTTCAGCCTGCCATAATACAATGTTTTTCAACACGTATGATGCTATTTCTTTATTAGTAGGTTTAATCATTTCTTTAAGGATCATTTTAAGCAAAACATACACTTTCACTTGTGTGTCATTCAGGTTGTTAACAAGTTCTGCCTCACCGGTATTAAAACAAATCCTCCATTCCACGTAATTTAATTCACTTCCCTTAACCCCTACCGGTGTTGCATAGGCTCCTAACGACACGACTTTCTGAACAACGACTGGTTGTGGCCAACAACGGGGTCTAGCTGCCCATTCTTTTAGAATACTGGGACAACGACAGTGTAATCCAAATACTTTGTCCACATGCAAAATCCCTATATGCGTATCCGGTATTGACGGCCCCGTGATTTGTTGCTGCACCGATTTTGGCGAATACGAAAATGCTTGTGCCACATTGTCTTTCCATAAAACACTACTTAATAGAATATCCCCATGCGCATTACAACAAAGCGAACGGGTGATTATATCCAAACAGTTCTGACTTGGTCTCTCTTGTAACAGTATGCAGTGTCCAGGATGTATACGTGTATCCATCCTAAACAGATGAAAGTTATCTGGTATGGTCTGAAGATCGATGTCAGCTTCAACACAGAGGACATCGTTCATCACATATAAAAAATCCACATCATTTTCCAAAAAGCAGGTCAGCCCCTCTCCCTTGCTGCCAACTGTTGTCTGAGTAAAATAACCCCTTGCTATTGGAGTGCAAACACTATCATACTCTCTGTACTTCTCAACGCGTCCCCGTCTGATCTCCTCTCCGTATCCCAGCCATGTCATTATAGTACAAATCTCCAATGACAGATTTTCGACAAGATTCTGTAAACAAAATAACACGATATGTAAGTCAGCAAAGGCGCGCATATTAAGCTTATTTAAAATATAGAAGCTTGAACAAATCTGTAATTCTGCATTAGGTTGAACTATCGTTTCATTTAAATTGTATCGTTCCGGATGCTTCATTTGGAAGTTCGTCTCTTGGGTTGTTATAAAAACCTCTTTTAAATATTTACAGACTATACAATCTGTCTTGCATTATTTTGGTACAATTGTGCGTAGAAAACGTTAGATTATTTCCTTTTTTGTCTTTCCATGTACTAAAATGTCACCAATATGTCTATCACATCTGCATTAGACACAACAATTAAACTGGAAGATAGTAAAATAGAAACTGATTTATGCTCACAACCGACCAAAAAACATAAATCTGTCCAATATACCATCCAACAAATGGCAAGAAGGCGATTCCCTATGGCCTTGGGGTACGTCTTAAATAATACTTACTGACGAAAACAAATACCAAAGTCGCAAAAAATAATAAACACAATCTTATGAGAAGAGGAAATCCAAATAAATAGTAAAAACATTAAATATCCCGATTTGATAGTTTAAACAGAAAAGACTAAGCTCAACATAAAGAAAAAAATCAAACAGCTAACAACAGAGTACCACACGCTATAACTTATTCCAACGGCCGTCCAAATATCTACTGAATACTTCGAAGACATACACACAAACTTTATAAATCAGTCCAAATGAAAAATGTATTCCCAGATGTACCAATATTTGCAAACAGACGTGATAGAAATATCGGTGAAATTTTCGTACATGGAAAAACAAACAAAGAAATAAACAAACGTTTTCAACAAATACCAACGTCATTAAAGCTTTTCTGTATTGTTTGTGAAATGTTAAATAAGAGGTTTTATAACAACACATGAAGCAAAAGTCCAAATGAAGCTATAAAACAGAACTGTAACATTTACAACTTAGGTAAATGTAGTGTTTTTTTTTTTATAAATGGAGCCTCATGTTGTTTAATACACGATTTAATTGCATGTTAAATACCAGAATACTTCCATATATATTACGTTTACAAATAAAACCACCATGCTTGTATTATTGGAAGATAAATGTGTGCGGTGACGTACATATATTATCACAAACCTTCATGAAGTTGTCGATAGACACACAGACACATAATTTAATTGTGGATAATAATAATCTTCATATATTGATATTGTATACTTGTATATATTGTCAGTTATATAAAATAAATACAAGTAATAAATTTGTTGATATTTTATAATATTTCGGATGCATCTTTGTGATATAAAATCGTTATCGTTTTAGTTAATATTATAATAAAAGTTATATTTTTTTTAAATAGTGTAAGCTTTTACACCGAGTCATATTGGATATATGACTATAACACATGTATATGACGTCGTTCTCTCCTTACTATTAATACGGGTGTTGTTTCATTCAGAAATATACGTATTACTCTCAATCTGACTTCGAACAATTATATTAAGGAAATTTCAATAATCAACTTAAACTAGTTATGCCACAGACGCAAGGGCCGAAATACCATAAACTGCCTCTTTTTGAGTACATTGAAGCAGATATTAACGACCAATCATGGTCGTATCATTGTATTACTGAAACTGATATTAGCAAACATTACCTTGAAATTCCCTTGAAAATATTTGCTCTAATGCAGATTTCTATTTTCTAGAAAAAATATATAATTGTATTTTTATATGGTCTTAAGTTGAAGTAAAATATAACAGGTGTTGAGATTAATTGTCGAATGGAGATCGAGCCTCTTACACCCTTGCTTGTTTGCCATAATAATAATTCCACAATGTTCATCATTTACAGCTAATGAGATGTTTATAAGATGGTTAAAGTATTAAAGTTTATTTAAGTTTCATCCACAATTCATCATAACAATTATTACAATCAAAGATGCATAACATTTATGAATGTGGCCATTCTTATCGAATTATAAGTGACAGTATATAGCAATCTCATAAAAATTGACATAAAATACAACACAACATATTACACTTATCAGACTAAAATTTATCTATGTAAAGCTGAATAATTTTTATGTTCAGTGTAAAAGCTATAACAAATTATTTACATATTAAAAACTTTATAAATTTTTGCTAATCAAGACATTTATGTATTTGTATTAGATGTTCATAAAGTATAATTAGGCTTTACATGTTTTTGCGAACGATACAATTAAAACTTTTATTTTTTATTTCAGTTTGTGGCTGAAATGAATGAATTAGTTTATATTCATTCCATGAATATAACTATCTGCATTTGAAGTCCAGTAACATCCTTCCTGCTACAATATGTGAAAACATACTAGACCACACATAGCAAAACCTTATATAACAAAAATAGCACCACAAATACTATTGAATTATATCATGTTAACATACAAACACATTCAAAATGCTTCAGTATTTTTTTCTCTCTATACACCAACCCGTCATTATCACCAACATGCTACGACGACCACCGTTTGTCCGTCTCCAATTCTCCCTTCTATATTCCAATGGTCGTTACACTAATCCGCTAACGGCTATTACGACCGTTTTAATGAGTAACAAACAACATTGCTCTAAATTGACACTCGCCAACGCCCAGTAAAGTTCACACCTTACTTGATTGGGGTTGTGGTTCGATATGGTTTGTGTACGAAGCAATTGTGACCCATAAACCTAAACGGTATTTGCATAAGCTGCGAGGTGTTGGCTTTTCGGCTATTTTTTTCTTTTAAACCCTTGATTCTTGATTGATAATTACCTAATATGATCGAGTATTGGACGGATAAATTGATAAATGGTTGGTACACACTTTAAAGTTTCAAGACGGCAAATAATTTAACAATAAGGATAATTGAGTAACCTCGTTGTGTTCGTGATGGATATACACACCGACCTGTATGTCTTATCGTTATTTAAAACGGAAAAGCAAACAAGGAAAGAGTTGTGTTTAATTGAAAATATTGATTAAATCAACGCGAGTAATGGAAAATCGCAAATGCAGTTGGCCGATATATTCGGCATTAGAAAGGCGCAGGTGTGTTAATATTGTTTTCCGTTCCTTCTAAGCGTAGTTTGCTCGGCTCCCCTCTGTTATTTGATAGTTTGACATGTACCGGCTTTATTAGATGTTTATGCAACTGATAATATGATGAAAATCGGGAGAAAGAACTTATGGACACTGTGTGACTCAAACCCGGACAGATCCAGAAGAAGATGAAGAAGAAAGACAAAAAGCCGCAACACTTAGAACTGGAAACGAATGCTCATCAAGACGCTCTTCGTTGTTTATACTAGCTCAGACTCATCTGTTTTAACAAAGAGATGGATTCTATATCATTTAAATATGTCATATTACAAGAAAGAACTGAAACCCAGGTGAATTATAAAACTCTGCTAAACAAACACTAAAAGACTGTGCCTTTGAGTGGAGAATCTTATCTGAGGCTCACCACAGAGACTACTTCTTTGCAAAAAAGTATGAGATTAACTAAATAGCAGTACCATGATTAAACATATGTTTCAGTTCTTGTTTAAATCTATTAAATACTATCTTTGTACAATGTATTGATTGATCACTGTTATATTTCATGCACACAAGATTTAAGTTAATTTTAGTTTTACCTTTTGTATTATCCGTCCATCAAAATTCATGAGAACCCATCATTAAGACCACCTCTTTATTAAGACCACTTTTTTAAAGTCTCAGAAGTGGTCTTAATAGCGAGGTTTCACTGTATACTGATTTATAAATAAAAATCCATCATATTAAAATAAGAATGATGTATAAGTTCAGCTTAATGATAAAAATGTTTATCAGGTAAGGCTGTTTCTTAAACAAACTTTAAAACAATAAATGTACAAATAGACCAACCATTTTGATTAGCTTATGGAATCAACCAATGATTTTTAAACATACCTGGTAACAACTTGAGATGAAACGGGATTATAAATTTGAAATTTAAACTATAATTCAAATTTCGAATGAAGCATAGAATTTGTATATTAAGTGAGAACAAAACTCGGGATCATAAAATATGTTGAAAAAAATGCATTTGGATTAACGGCGCCGTTGTGAAGGGAACTACAGCGGAGATGTGCACATTGCAACCATTCCATGCTCACCTCATAACCTAAACATATATATTTTTAACAGAAAACTTATATTCCACAATATAAAGCTATTCCCCGTAATAAATAAAAGATTCTTGATATAATTCTGCACGTTACATAATGATATCCGTTTCCGTATCCAACGGCTCTGAAAGCGGACTACTCTCGTACATATTCGTAATAGCCCGAGCAAATTTTGGTGAAAACCGTAATATTTGTATACGTTATTCGAAGTTTTTATGCGCATCTTTTCACAGCATGCGATGTATTGTTCTTTTAGTGTTAGATTTTATCGTAAGGAGTAAGTTAATAACTGGCCTATTACAATATTACGGTGTTCCGTTGCGTTGTCTCTCATTTGTTGACAATACAAGTGTATACCACACAGATAAATTTGATGGATTTATACAGATTATAAAACAGGATTTTTTGCCGAAAACAAATGGTGGAGATTATGCGGTGCTAAGGTGATGTCGAAACACTTAACTTAACCCGTGGGTCACCATCGCATTTCATACAAATATTTCTGCTGACTTGCCTGAGAGTGACGACTGTATAGGCTGCTGTGTATGAGATTTGTGTCTGACTCTGACTCTGTTTTCCCGATGCTTCCTTCCGCCATTTTCTGAAAGTAAAATGTGATTTTATAGATACTGTAAAAAGGATAATATACGTTCCTATTTCATTGTATATGAATATCTTTTTTCAGTTCTCAGGTTCTCAGTTCGGACAACATAACATAAAATGTCACCAACATTTTTGACACAAAATAACATTGACTGTGTCGAAAACCATATCACAACGAAGTCTAGTATACATAAATGTACTAACAATATTTGTTTTAAAGCCATAGTCACCTATCCCAAAAGGTCAATAATGGGCCTATGTACTTATGGAAAACTAAAATAAAATGATGTTTCTTCATTTAACGCGTATATTGTCAAGACCATAACGTTCTAGCAGTATCAATTCATCTGTTGGTAGGCATATTGTAGTTTGAGTAAGACATATTACAACTTATTTAACAGGGAATAATGTTACCCCTATTTAATGTGCTCCAATTAGACTATTTTTAAAAACGCATGTTTGAACTTAAATAAACATGGTTATAGACAACAATCAACCATTCATCGAAACTCTGTAGAGAACATTAAGTAAAATACTAAAGATAGTATATCCATCGAATCAATCACATTGTTTTAAAAATCGCAAGCAAAAACAAATCTTTGAAGGGGACGAATTTTTTCACAATGTGAAAATGACTGAAACTTTCGATTTTCACATAGATTCGAATATATTGTGTGGGTTAAATTGTCGATGTGTTAACAAAGAACGCATGTAATTTGCAGCTTACATGTAAAATTACCGTTTGTAACGTGATCGTAAACATTTTCGTAGTATTTTTGCTGGTAAAAGGACATATGCATCGCACGCGTTTTGCCGTGCTTTAGTACCAGTTTACATTTTCCGGGTCCGTGTACGCTCAATTTTAAAAATCGCACGCCGTCTTTGGACACATTGACCGCGATTATCGTTCGGGGTCGCGTGTCTTCCGTGTCGAGACACTTGCAGCACGATCACCACATGACCTAACTAAGATCCGACAGTGTTCGTTTCTACCCTAAATAATTTGTCACTACCCTACATAAATCGACATTACAAATTAAAAGCCAACAAAGGGTAGTTCACGTGTAAGTGTGTAAGATCACGTTTGAAAATCGCACATCTTTTATGAGTTTAAAGGGGCGCTTATAAAACATGCAGGGTAAATTATATTAAATACGGATTCCGGATAGTGCCAAGTTTTATTGTCGCGTGACGACCTTCGAGGTCGACGTACGACATTCAAGCGACATTCTCTCGACGCACGATACGACGCGCGACAATCATGCGACAATCAAGATTTGAGTGTCGCATATCGCGCTGGGTTTTAGAAAAAAAACATTTCAGAAAATCTTGACTGTCGACTGAATTGTCGCGCGTCGTATCGTGCATCGAGAGAATGTCGCTTGAATGTCGTGTGTCGACCTTCGAGCGCGACACTCGACATTCTCTCGACGCACGATACGAGGCGCGACATTCGGCATGATATATCGCGAAAATGTCGCATGTCAACCTAAAAATCCGTATGTCGACACACGACATTCTCTCGACGCACGATACGACGCGCGATTTTCTCTCGACGCACGATATGACACTCAACACTATATCGAGCAAATATCGCGCAAGTGTGTCGCATGTAGAAATAACAATCCCTAGGTCGACACACGACATTCTCAAGACGCACGATACGACGCGCGACATTCTCTCGACGCACGATATGACACTCGCGCGATATATCGAGCAAATATCGCGCAAGTGTCGCATGTCGAACGGAGAGGGAGTAATTTATTCATCAGCAAGCAAGCTGTAATAGTAACATTGTCAGCTAAAGTAAAAATAGCGGCATCTAGTAGCAGCAATAACAGCAGCAACAGTAGCAGCAGCATCAGTAGCAGCAGCAACAGTAGTAGCCGCAGCAGCAGTAGCAGCAGTAGCAGCAGAAGCAGCAGTAGCAACAGCAGCAGTAGCAGGAGCTGCAGCAGTAGCAGCAGCTGCAGCAGTAGCAGCAGCTGCAGCAGTAGCAGCAGTAGCAGGAGTAGCAAGAGTAGCATTTGTAGGAGGAGTAGCAGAAGTAGAAGCAGTAATAGTAGTACTTGTAGCAGTAGTAGTAATAGCAGTAGTAGAAGTTGTTGTAGTAGTAGAAGTAGTAGTAGTTGTAGTAGTAGCAGAATCAGGAGTAGTAATAGTAGCAGTAGCAGTGAAGTAACAGTAGCAACAGAAAAAGCAGTAGAAGCAGTAGAAGAAGTAGCAGCAGTAGCAGAAGTAGCATAAGGAGCAGCTGTAGCAGCAGTTGAAGCAGTAGCTGCAGCAGCACTAGCAGCAGTAGAAGCAGGAGCAGTAGAAGTAGCAGCATTAGCAGCAGTAGCAGTAGCAGCAGCTGCAGCAATAGCAGAAGTGGCAGCATAAGCAGCATAAAAAGCAGTAAAAGCAGTAGCAGCATTAGAAGCAATAGCAGAAGCAGCAGTAGAAGCAGAACTAGCAGTAGTAGAAGTAGTAGTAGTAGTAGCAGTAGTAGCAGTAGTAGTAGTAGTAGTAGTAGTAGTAGAAGAAGTAGTAGTAGTAGTAGTAGTAGTAGTAGTAGTAGTAGTAGTAGTAGTAGTAGTAGTAGTAGTAGTAGTAATAGTAGTAGTAGTAGTAGTAGTAGTAGTAGAAGTAGAAGTAGTAGTAGTAGTAGCAGTAGCAGCAGTAGAAACAATAGTTGTAGTAGCATCAATAGTAGTAGTAAAAGTAGTAGTAGTAGTAGCAATAGCAGTAGTAGCAGCATTAGCAGGAGTAGCAATAGTAGCAGTAGTAGCAGGAGTAGCATTAGTAGAAGTAGTTGTAGTAGTAGAAGAAGTAGTAGTAGTAGCAGTAGTTGTAGAAGAAGTAGTAGCAGTAGTAGTAGAAGTAGTAGTAGTATTAGTAGTAGTAGCAGCAGTATCAGCAGTAGCAGCAGCAGCAGTAGCAGCTGTAGCAGCAGCATTATCAGCTGTAGCAGTAGTAGCAATAGTAGCAGCAGTAGCAGGAGTAGCAGTAGCAGTAGCAGTAGTAGAAGTAGTAGTAGTAGTAGTAGCAGTATTCGTTGAAGAAGTAGTAGTAGTAGTAATAGTAGTAGTATTAGTGGTACAAGTAGTTGTAGTATTAGTAGTAGAAGTAGTAATAGTAGTAGTAGCAGCAGTATCAGCAGTAGAAGCAGCAGCTGCAGCAGTAGAAGTAGTTGCTGCAATAATAGCAGTAGTAGCTGCAGTAGCAGCAGAAGCAGCAGTAGCAGCAGTAGCACCAGCAGCAGCAACTGTAGCAGGAGTAGTAGTTTTTGTAGTAATAGTAGTGGCTGTAGTAGAGGCAGTAGCAGCAGCAGCAGCAGCAGCAGTAGAAGCTGTAGCAGCAGTAGAAGCAGTAGAAGCACCAACAGTAGCAGCAGTGGCAGCAGTAGCAACAGTAGCAGCAGTAGCAAAAGCAGTATTATAAGCAGTAGAAGCAGTTGCAGCAGTAGCAGCAGTAACAATTGCAGCAGCAGTAGAAGCAGTAGAAGCAGTAACAGCATTAGTAGCAGCAGTAGCAGCAGCAGAAGCAGCAAAAGCAGCAGAAGCAGTAGCAACAGTAGAAGCAGTCAGTAGAAGTAGTAGTAGTAATAGCTGCAATAACAGCAGAAGCATCAGTAGCAGCAGTAGCATCAGTAGAAGTGTAGCAGTAGTAGTAGTAGTAGTAGTAGTAGTAGTAGTAGTAGTAGTAGTAGTAGTAGTAGTAGTAGTAGTAGTAGTAGTAGTAGTAGTAGTAGTAGTAGTTGTGATAGGAGTAGCGGTAGTGGTACTGAGACTGGTAGTAGTGGTCGTGGTAGTGGGACTGGTAGTAGTGATATTAGTATGTGAAGTAGTAGTAGTAGTAGAAGAAGTAATAGTAGCAGTAGCAGTGCAGTAGCAGCAAGCTATTTTACATCCACGTGTTGGTCTTCACGTCACATTTAGATGTTTATTCGGCTGAGATTCCATGCAATCAACAAACATGTTTATTTCTGGTTCTAAGCTCAGGATGGAAGCCCATATTTTTGTTATTTTTTTCATTTTTTATATGCTTTTATCTTTAATAGAGACAAGGAGTTCAACTTCGTTTGCCGTAAAACTACACCAGCTTTACTGTGAACTAGGGTCGACTTCGATCGCGCACTTTAGTCTGGAAACCGAAGTTGTAATACGCATGTTTGGTACGGTAAGTGATGGAATGCGCTTTAGTTTGGATGGGTTACATGTATTTAAGAATACAGTATACTATCTTTTTTGAGTATACTCTCTCAAAACAAGAACATCATACAGTACCAAATTACATGGGAATACCAGAAAATATCGACGATTTTCGTGCACACTATCGAGTAACAAGACATGTATTCGATATATTGCTTAAAATGACAGTGCTGTTTAGTTAAACTTGGAACTTCATGTACATTTCCTGAACAAATGCACTTCAAATTCAACTAATTGTCCTGGCCTACTATCAAATAAACATGTTTTACTGAGAGTTTTCTGAATGTTTCCTAAAGAAATAATGTAAGAAGACTTATTTAATTATTTAATAAATACTTGAGGCTCGCTCTGTAAAAAGAGGTTTTACTGCTTGTGCATAGTGTTGACCCAGATTAGGCTGTGTGGAATACAGGCTTATCAGGTGCGATTCTTTTTGCAATAACTTGATTTTCGCTCATAGCAAAATACGACAAAATCGGAAATTTTCTCCATTATTAATGTAGACTGAACAGGCAATCTGGTAAAACAATTTACGCACATGCATTAATTAGATTATAGCCGTCTAAATGCTCTTTTTTTATTCATAACACGTTACATGTAATAATTTATAATTTGTCCATTTCAAATGATGCATATTTTATTGTACTGGGTTGAACGAAACTTTTATTTAATAATGTGTCCACTCAACATTCTAGCAGTTATGTTTTGCTGTGTTATACAATTATATAATAATACAAAGAATTTTAACAACTAGCTTCTCTTTTCTTTATGTGATTTATTTATATATTTAAAACCTGAAGAACACCACAATCCATAAAAGAATGACCGCAAAACATAATACTCTATATTCACGGAACAAAACTATGTTTGACAACATTCTGAATCAAGGTTACCAATTTTCAAAATTTTTCCAGATCAAATTATTTCCTAGTTCTATCAAATATTTATCTATGAATAAACAACACATGTATCATCTATATGCAAGGCTATTACAATAAATGGTTGTAAAAAGACTGATAAACAATGGAAAAGTCACATAATATACAGATTATAGAGCATTGTGCCTTGATTTCATTGTTTATGGAATAAGAACCAATATCATAATTATGATGTGCAGCTCGAACTCAACATTGACATAGGCAGATAATACCGAGAAGAGTCAAAATTCCAGTTCATGTTATTGACTCTTGATGAAAAATCTGGAAAATGCCTATCCCAATGTTTATGCAGATATTTGCTACTGCTGCTACTACTACTTCTACTACTACTTCTACTACTACTGCTGCTACTACTACCACTTCTACTGTTGCTACTTCTGCTACTACTGCAACTACTGCAACTACTGCTACTACTGCTATAACTGCTACTGCAGCTACTCCTGCTACTGCTGCTACTACTGCTACTTCTGCTGCTATTCCTGCTACTGCTGTTACTGCTGCTATAACTGCTCCTGCTGCTTCTGTGGCTACTGCTGCTACTGCTGCTACTGGTTCTACTGCTGCTGCTTCTACTGATGCTACTGCTTCTACTGCTGCTACTGGTTCTACTGCTGCTACTGCTTCTTCTGCTGCAACTGCTGATGCTGCAACTCTCTCTACTGCAGCTACTACTACTACTGCAACAACAACTACTACTGCTACTGCTGCTACTGTTGCTACTGATGATACTGCTGCTGTTGCTGCTACTGCTGCTGCTGCTACTGCAGCTACTTCTTCTTCTACAACAACAAATACTACTGCTACTGATTCTACTGCTGCAACTGCTTCTACTGCTGCAACTGCTTCTACTGCTGCTACTGCTCTTGCTGCTACTGCTGCTGCTGCTACTGCTGCTGCTACTACTGCTGCTGCAGCTACTGCTTCTACTTAATCCACTACTGCAACAACAACATCTACTGCTACTGCTACTGCTGCTGCTGCTGCTATTGCTGCTGCTGCTGATTCTACTGCAGCTTCTACTACGACTAAAACAACAACTACTACTGCTACTGCTGGTGGTGCTGGTACTGCTACTACACTGCTACTACACTGCTACTGCTACTATTACTACTCGTGATTCTGCAACTACTACAACTAGTACTACCACTACCACCATTCCCACTACCACTACCACTACTACCAGTCTCACTACCACTACCGCTATAACTACTACTACTACTACTACTACTACTACTACCACTACTACTACTACTACTACTACTACTACAACTACAACTACTACTACTACTACTACTACTACTACTACTACTACAACTACTACTTCTACTACTACTACTGCTGCTATTACTTATACTACTGCTCCTACTGCTACTGCTGCTGCTGCTACTGCTGCTACTGCTGCTACTGCTGCTACTGCTGTTACTGCTGTTACTGCTGCTGCTGCTGCTACTGCTGCTGCTACTGCTGCTGCTTCTTCTACTGCTATTGATGCTGCTGCTGCTACTGCTGCTGCTATTATTGCTGCTACTAGATGCCGCTATTTTATTTGAGCCGAAAAAGTTACTTTAACACCCTGCTTGCAGATGAAACAATTACTCCCACAGCGGTCGACATCAATCTCTTGCACGACGGTTACATTACATTCACCTCTGTGATGGGCTCAGAAAGGACCATTTTTATGAAAGCGTCTCATTCATGTCATGATCATTCCAAGCGTTCATCATGGAGGTTACAGTATACTAAACAATTTCTTGCACGGCGGTTACATTACATTCACTGCGTTAAAAAAAACATCTCATACCATACTATCTTATATCAGTCTTAATTCATTATTATAAAATTGATATGTTTTTCGATGTTAACTAACCTACATACATACATGCATACGTCGAAGCAATGCCTAACGTCACTCAATAAAAATTATGTTCAATTATTTACATTTGTGAAGTGCGTGGAATGATTCCATCTGCATAAATGGGCTAAAAAATAGTTCCAAAGAGTTGCATTAAAACTCGCAAGTTTTTGCACGATGTATCGTAAATTTAAAATTCCTATCTCATTAGTTTACGTCTCTGTTAAATAAAAAAATCAAAATGAAATATACTTTGAATGCGTTTGTTCGGTTTTACCCAGTTTCTGGGCAATATGGCATGCTAAGCCTTTCGCAGAGGTGTATGTGCAAGGAACTCTGCGTGGGGATTGCGGTCGACATGCGACACTTGCGCAATATTTGCTCGATATATACCGCGCGAGTGTCATATTGTGCGTCGAGAGAATCTTGCGCGTCGTATCGTGCGTCGAGAGAATGTCGTGTGTGTACCTAGAGATTTTTAAGTCGACATGCGACACTTGCGCGATATTTGCTCTATATAGTGTCGATTGTCATATCGTTCGTCGAGAGAATATCGCGCGTCGTATCGTGCGTCGAGAGAATGTCGCATGTCGACCTAGGGATTTTAAGGTCGACGGGCGACATTTTCGCGATATATCATATCGAATGTCGCGCGTCGTATCGTGCGTTGACAGAATGTCGAGTGTCACACTCGAAGGTCGACACACGACATTTAAGCGGCATTCAAGCGACATTCTCTCGACGCACGATACGACGCGCGACAATTCAGTCGACAGTCAATATTTTCTGCAATATGTTTTTTTCTAAAACCTAGCGCGATATGCGACACTCAAATCTTAATTGTCGCATGATTGTCGCGCGTCGTATCGTGCGTCGATAAAATGTCGCTTGAGTGTCGTGCGTCGACCTCGAAGGTCGACACGCGACATTCAACTTGGAACTATCCGGATTCCGTAATTAAACGTTCATACCTCAGCACATATAGGGCTAATGTGTTGTTTTAGATAAATAAAATACTACAGGGGGTTTAACATTAATTATTTAATGATAATATCCCAGTGTTTATAATTCCTTCAGGCAATATAAGAGACATATCGACGGATGGTAAAGTATTATATTTTCAAAAATAAGATAATCTTTTAAAATTATTTATTAAATTGTTGCTTGAAACACACTTCTCATTTGTATAAACGCTACTATAATATTACTTATTATAATTATAAAATGCCCTTGTGTTATATGTTAGCGGACATAGGAAAATAAATAATAGTAGTTTTACAGCTACACAATAATAATGTATGCACAAAGTTCCGCTATAGACACACGTACTATCGATAACGGAACTTAAATTCACAATGAATAAGCATATTAGCACAGTAGTATCACAAACACAAACACACAACAGCTCTTGATCGCATATGGAATCGAAAATGTAATTAAATTAAAGACAATTCCGTTTAAATTTAAACTTTAATTCATTATAAGGTAGATTGATTTGGGTATTTCGCTGTGTCTGCGGTGTGTGGTTTAATATGACGTACCATGAGGATCTAAAGCCACGAATTCTTCCTTATATTGGAACAATTAAATCTTTCTAAGGAATATATAAATCTTCCTAAGGAAGATATAAATCTTACATAGGAAGATTTTAATCTTCCTAAGGAAAAATTTGTGACTTATGACCCTTTTAGCCGCGTTATCTTAATTCTCCCTGTGAATTTCGAATTCTTCCTTAGGAAGATTAAATTGTTCCTAAAAATATTATAGCCAATCAGGGTTCTGCTAAAAATAACAACAAATCAAAACACGCGTTACATTTCACGCGCGCTATTATATCTTCCTATGAATTTGGAACTCTACCTAAGGAAGATTTATGTGTTCCTGCGAATATTATAGCCAATCAGGAGTCTTACAGAAATAACAACCATTCAAAATCTTTTGATTCCATGCGCGTTATTTAATATTTAATATTTTCAATATTAAAGATAGCAACTTGATAAAATAATGAATTTATAAATGTTGACATTAATTCATTGCTTTACCTTTTGAAGTCACTCTCGTTTATTGTTTTCAGGGCCGAACACGTCACATCAAAGGAATTTTGAAAAGAGTCTTTTCCAAACTCCTGGTCAAGGAAAACTTTGAGTACAGTTGTGAGAAACTCATTCGATCCCAATTATTATCGAGAGAGAGCATTAGTGCGATGATTCGCTTAACTGTTTATATTCGTTGTAAATTTTCTGTATGCTTAACGGACTTTCAATTGGGCTGGAAAACTATACGACGGTTAATACTATATTTGCAAGTAAAATATTTATAGTTAGCAACTTAGTGGGAAAAGCTTACTTATTGTAATTTTTACGTGTGATGTTTAAATATATAGTTTTTTTTTTAAAGATATGCCTGTTTTCAGCGCGTGCATTCTAAACAACAATCATAAATACCAGCTATGAAACATATCTTTGTACTTACATAGTACGATGGTCAGGATATATAATTTAATTCGCTTGAATGTATATAACAACTCTTAAACACTCAGGCAAAAGTTACTACCCGCCACACAACAAACTTTTTCTGTACTTGTTCTGTGAGACCAAGTAGACGAAATTACGGTAGCTGTTAATCGGCATTATTTTCAATCTTAAAGGGACCGTCAACCACGAATAGCGAACAAAGAAAAGTTCTAAAATACTGTATTTTGTAACAATTATTAGTTTATATTGATTAAAATATCACGACTGGTTCATTACATTACTTGAAAAAAGTTCATGTTTTCAGTATATTCGGTAATAAAATTTCGCGATGTGAAATTGAAAGTACATCTCGAAAATAAGTGACATAACGATACACACACTATAAATAACGCAAGTAGATTGATCATTTTATATATTAAATATATACAATTCACTACGGATGCACAATTTGCATTCCTGGGTTTACCACGTGCCGATGATGATGAATATACTTGCGTTATTTATAGTTAACTGGTAGAAACCTGGATCACATACCCAGTAAAATATTATTACCGAATATATGAACATATGAAAACTTAACAACTCAAGTAATGTATTATACCAGTCGTAATATTTTAACTTATAATTGTAAAAACATTTTGTATTTTAGAACTTTTATTTTTTCGTAATTCGTGGTTGACGGTCCCTTTTACATGGTTTAGTGTTCCGATTTTTTTTCGGCCTAGCTGTCTGACCCAGCTTTTAACCTTAGCTGACCTTTGTAAGCGTCAAATCAATTTGAATATTAAATTTCTCACAGGTAGGCCTGCCACTTTTCGAAATAGAATACGTGCATCTAGTTTTTACATTTACATGTATATGTTATTCATTTGACTTTCTATTTTTGGGAAGTATTGGGTATGACAAGGGATACAACTGTGCGTTCTGCAACGATATTAACTGCGTGTTCAGCATCAAACAGTTTTATCTCTCATTATAAGGCTTGATAGATAAAACAGTTTCACACTCAACGCTCGATATCAATTCAGTTTGTGTGTGCCCCTTTATAACAAGAAGATTTCTTAGCGCCAGAGCGTTTGTCCTTAAAGGCTGTGTTCTCATATTTAGTAAGTACCACAATCTTGTATTGTGTACACTCGTGTATTTGAGATCATATAATAAGTGTTGTTCAATAACCTAATACACGCTTTGACAAAAATATATTTAACTGCTTTCGAAATTGAACGTTAAACATGTAAATGTATAACGCTTTAAACAAAAGCAATCGTTCTAGCAGTGGAATCGTTACCTCACTTAAGTGCACTGCATTCCGACCCGCAATGTATCAAGGTCAGTTCGCGGTCAGTAACATAATTGTTATATAAACGCTATCAAGGTAACTAGGTGAACTTGAAGTTTGTTTTGACCAGTAAGATATTATTAGGCGATATCATTATGATATGTCAATCATAGATACTTAATATTTTCAATAATGACATGATAAGTAAAAGTTTTGATTAATTTAATTAAAAATATTCGACCATATGGACCAATTTACTAAGCATACGTAATATGATACACGATAAAATAAAAAATCGAATCAAATAATAATGTCCGGTAAACCACTAACACAGGTCTGTTCGAAGGACGCTCGTATAAATATTTCAAATATGTAGGGATGATTCGTGTGATGCTGGCTGACCTAAACAGTTTGCTTTCATTTATTTTCAGTCTTCTTGTGTTGTTCAATTATGTAACTATATACATATGATCAAAAATATCTAATAACGGGAAACAAGCTACGAAATCTGGCATAACACACCGTATTTGATTTTCGTATGATGCAGCTAAGAACTGCGCAAAAAAAGGGATTCGCTATATTTGATCTCATAGATATAACTTTTGATCGTTCATGAACACCGACCAATATCAACGCCGTATATCTTTTTTTTTTAAAGATATTTCTTGTTTCAATTACTTTGGTCGTTGCATTACACATCTGAATACCAGTAAGTCGGATTTCAAATAATTCTTTGACATTTCGCAAAAAGATTAAACACAAGTTTACTGCTATTAACTAAGCAGGCAATACATAGCAAGGTCATGCACATAAAATTGCAATATTGAAAAGGAAAATGTAATCAAAACGGGCCTCAAGTGGAAAATGCAAAACATCTTGAAATGTGTGCATAAGAGAAGTAGTTTTGAAAATTTGTTTAAAGACTGGCATAGTACACATATAATTTTTAATGAGAATAATTTCTTATAAAATTACACCTGCTTGAAACCGACTAAATACGTTTTGTGATGGTAATTGTTTATGTGTTCGATACCAGTTGGTATCTTTAGAGGAAATCGGCTTTAATGGATATTCCGTTCGTAGCAAGCGATTTTAAATATAATGAATTTTGTGTTGACGTTTGGCATACACAAAAACGCATGCAATCTCTTTTAAACAATACTTTATACTCTACTGCTTAGCAATCATGTGTTGTTATTGAACTTTGTTGTATGTCACGTTTGCAGTTTGAATAAAGATAAAAGTAGAACTTCGCTTTTTTCAAAGTCATACGTTGATATAATCATTATTTTATATTACATACCTGAGAATAGAAATTATCTTAATTTCTGAATCCCTTTCCTTCATACGATATAAAGCAGATGCAAACGCGTAGTATTTTAAAGATGTAATTACAAAGAACACAAACTATTTACTAACGTCATATATAGCAAATTACCCAACCACCTGGTAGCCATATTTTTTTTACCACCCAGAACTCTTTTTTTACTCAATGATTGGAGACAAAAATGTAAGGTCGAGTGTTCACAAGCAATTTTTACAATATGATACTGAGCAAAATGCCCTAACCAGCTTGAAGCAATGTGTTTCATTTGACTGGAACTATTTTCAGTCACACCAGATGTATTAAGGGAACAAATGGTTGGACCAAATTATATGAGAATTATTTTCCCTTTCCTTTCGTTTTATGTATTATTAGGCTGCTTTCAGAAACATTGCATATCATTTAACAATGATTGCACACCTCTTTGGCTTGCAAAACGTTGTACCACTCTGCTTTCTAAACAACCAAATTAAGAGAGAAACTAAAGTTAGATGTCCTATGTCGTTGTATGTCATCTATTTACTTGTACATAGAATAGGACTCTTAACATAATTGTAATCAATAAAAGTCTAAGCTCATTTAGCCTTCAACCGTCATGTACAATTCTGTATCAGATTACATTGCTGTTGATTCTGACTCCATGAAAATCAAATGAAATAATATTTTAACAGACAAAAAGGATGAATAATTTCTAATATGGAAGAAGAATGCTCATCCCCCCAGGCTGCATTGTTTTTCAACAAATTAAAACTATTTTTGGACTCAACATATATATCAGGGCCTTTTTTTAGCTATTTAATAGCCGTCATTCCGTCAATACATGTTTTTTTTCCACATTGAGCAAACAAAAACATCCAATTGATGGTTTTAATTTTAAAAGAAAATAAATAACGAGATCTTCAGTGTAGAAAAATGGCTGGTATGTTGACATTACCAATGAACTGATTGGATTGCATTCACGTCATTCTAATTCAAAACAACTGACAAAGGAATTTAATATTTTGAATAATCTTTTCCAAAATGAGGGTGAATCGACGCTTGAATTTCTAATTTTAAAGGTATAGGTCACGTTCTCAACGTGGTTATTAAAAACCCTGCTTATCATTCAAATAATCATTTTGAGAAAGCTGCATGAAGATTGGGATTCAAATAAGACTTCTACTAGAGTGTTGACGACTAATTACCAATGAAAGATGACGCGCGATGGACACATACATATCACATAAGCTCACCATAAGCACTTTAATGATCAAGTGAGCTAAAAATTAAACATATTAAGTTCACAAGAATTTTATTTTGCCATAGAAGCTGCCAAACATAATGGCAGCTATAGTTTAAAACAGACTGCTCAAAGCCAGTCCTGATATTATTAACTGAAATTCTTAACAAAGTTTCAAGAAAATGTGCGTTACCTAAAACAGGGCTTTTTCACCATTTTGGAAACTTGAAATTTGGAGTTCAAATGTCGATTCACCCTTAATTGTTAAATTATTATTAGTAAAATTAATATTTAATTGTGTTGGTACATTGTTATGAAATACAATGATATGAATAAAAACCAATCAGTAAACTGGTTATTTCGAACTATCACTACTCTTCTACACTGAAAATCTTATTATTTTAAAACACAGCCTATCCATTGGAAATCTGTTACTGGAATTGAAAAAAAAATGTTTTGCCATTGGAAATATGACCGAATAACGGCTATAAAATCAGCTTTAAAGCCCTGCAAGGGTTCTATTTATAGCTCAACCACAGATAAAACAAACAAATATCACACGCACCTACAACTACATGAAATGACTTATGCTGGTTCATTCCCACAAGATAAAAAATCTGCAGTGAAATAACACCAGTGAAAAAAAAAAAAATTGTTATTTTCACCGGTAACAGTAACACATTTTGGGAACTACTTTTTCACTTTTTAAATTGTCATATCAAGATTTACTTTAAGATTTATATATATCTTTTATGATCACGAGTGAATTAAAAACGATATTCCATCGAATCTAACAAATTTTCTTTTTTATTTATGCTTTTTTTCACCGTTTATTTAGATTGTAAAAGAGTTTAACCGGAGAATTTCCATGGTATAATGACGTCATTTTGTGTATTGAAATGTAGATAGGCACGCCACGGGAGTAAGGGTAACTTTTAAGCGAAAGAGAAACAGCTGTTAATTATTTTCATGAAAAAGGGGCATATCAGATACAGAAAACGTGTTCATGTCAGTGTAAGATCGTTTGTTATTTCACTGGTGATCATAGAAAAATAATATATATAATGTGCCACTCGTGAAAATACGTTTTCTATGATCACTCGTGAAATAACAAACGATCTTACGCTGACATGAAAAAATATCCTCTGTTTCTCCATCACAATTGTATTTTGAAAAATAATACAATGGTTTCACAAACTTTAAATTGGTCAAATTATATTGACAACCAAACCCTACACATTTTCTGAGAGATACCTAGAATGACGCCTTTGGTCGCATGCGTTATTAAGACGATTATCTTGAACAATGTTGTACAGCTATCAGTTAAAATAAACGCAAATATAATAACAATAAAACAATGTTATTATAATTATAACATTATAATAAGGATTAATTTCATGTGTTTAAAGAACCGTACTTGATTATCATAAATACTTAAAAATTGCATTTTTTGTTCAGGACATACCCATTTGTGAATACAAGTATGATACTTAGTTACTAGCACAAAGGTATAAGTACTACTGTTTTCTATCAATGGACATGGTAATCATCAAAATGTTAAATTATTTATGTTTACACATATTTTTTAAGTCGACATAGTCAATAAAATTGACACAATTATGCATATACACTTACTTTTTATATAAAATAAACACATAATAAAAATGTTTTTGAACTTTGTTAATCTATAATATATCACAATTAGGTTATTTGACATGAAAGTAGTAAATGTTTATGACAAACAGTCACAGAACAGTTTTGTTTACAGACATATTGTGGAATAATTAAGTTGACACATATTATTTATCCCACTTTTACAGCAAATTCGGTTGATTAAAAGCCCCGTCGATTAAATTTCATCTATAATGAACGGCATGAAATGACGTCATCAACTGCAGAATCGGGACTATTTTTTTCCCACGCACCTTGTCACCTGTATTTGCCAAGTGCATCAATAATTAAAACAATCTCGACTGTTTGTCAATTTTAATGACCTTAAAACAATTAAAAGTAGTAAAACAACGTGTGTGTTGTCATTTATTGTCATTAAACCTCTAGTATAAGGTAAATTTAAGACTATGTTGCAAGTAGGTTCTGTTGTTTTTGCTTCCCTTTGACAGAGTCAGTTTGATTTGCCCCACTTTGACCGTAGAAAACAATCGTCCGCGAAATTAACCAATTATTCCACCACATCTGTTGAACAACAGCAAACGCGTTCCTGTTGAACAGCAGCAAACGCGTTCCAACAGTCTGACTCAGTCCAGTAAATGTAACAACCCCACAGCTTCCTCTTGTTCACCTTCAACCACTGAAACTATGGCCGAAATGCAGCCTAGACAACCACTGTCTACCGTTGAACAAGTTGATCTTGATGTTCTCCCCACCCAGTCACTTCACCAGAAATTGTCTCTCTCTCGTTCGAACAACTTTGCGTTACAATGCTTTGGTGCCACTTTCCACAATCAAAATTGTAATGTATATAATTAGCTTAAATCCACGTTATCATTGTTATTTCGTCACGAAATAACCACATATTATAACAAAGAAGCAAATATTGTGCACCTCGTGATCGCGTTGATAGTTTGATATCGAAGGTGAATTGTGTGTTGTGTAAGGCTACGTTGTAAGCAAATGTAGTTCCTTGTTAATAACACTTAAATGTTATATTGATGTTATACAACTTTTAGTTTTGAAATTCAATATGAATACAATTGAAATTAATAACGCACGACTCTTTGTCACAGAACGATATTCTGATTTAAAAAAATGATTATTTGATCAGCGGTTATTTTTGAACGTGGGGTAATACACTGACCTTGGTTATACTACAGTCATTATCAAAGGACTCATGAAAACTTATTTTGTTTAAATAACAAGGTTTACTGAATAAAAAGTGGGATAAATAGAATAATAGGTTCGTGTTGATTATAGATTAGGTTTATCATGCTCGGCACGAAAACGAAAAAGCACTCGCCAAGGCTCGTGCTTTTTGGTTTCTAAGCCTTATCCTGATCTATACTCAACACTTACCTAGTATTATCTATATCAGCTATTTTTTGCATTACTAAAGTCTATTAATTCCTGGTTAAATTAGTTTGATTTTATATTGTCTAGCCTACGAATATTAAACCTGAAATATATTTCTTGTTAGCAATAGTTTGAAGTGTGTTTGATAGGATAGATATCAGAATGTGCATGAAAACATTGAAAAACAAACAAAGCGTCAAAATAGGACAGCGTCATTTTAGGGCACTCGACATTATACTTTTTTTAGAAAATAACTTCGAAGTTTAACATGATTAAATATCGTTTTGCCTACTTGTTTATATTTCTACAAAGGGCATCAAAACGAATGCTCGATGAATTCAGGGTATCCACTGATGAGGATGTTGATAAAGAATGCGTGACGTCCCTCATCACTCGATGCGAATTACATAAAAACTTAAGATTCATTTCTGTAACTTCATTGCATGTTACTTCACTGTTTCAAGATGGCGGTTGTTTTCCGTCAGATGTTGAATAACGCGCGTGAAACATTTGTAGGAATAATTAAATCTTCATAAGGAAGAATTCGAAATTCACAGGAAGAATAAAGATGACGCGGCTGAAAGGGTAAAAAGTCACACATTCTTCCTTATGAACAATTTAATCTTCCTAAGGAATATTTATATCTTCCTTAGGAAGATTTTATTGTTCCTTCGGAAGATATAAATCTTCCTTGGGAAAAAATATATCTTCCGTAGGAAGAATTCATGACTTTAGATCCGCATGGTCCGTCATAGTTTAATGCATTATATGACGAACAACACAATTAAATGCGTAACCGTTTGCGATACCTCCATACTTCAAAACAAAACAAGAACATAACGTTTAGCATTTAAGAAAATACGTCTTAACAATATTCGCATATAGAACGAGCACACACTTATTTATGTAAATACACGGATGTAGTAGAAATGTACCGTTCAAAATCGTAACCTCGGAAACGTCGGCATTGATTAGCCTTTTCGGACTGCATTGGCTAATCTTGGGCGACACTTTACGCAAAAATCAATTCTAGTTTTCTCAGAACGCGGCTCTATTGGCCAATCTAAATTCAGCCAATCCAACATAATCATGGTTAAATGATCGGCAAAATAGTTACCAGCAACGTTAGTATCAGCTCCATAAACTACAAACACGAAACCGTTGTCATATCGTAATTAAATATTGATTATTGTTATCTAGCAAGACTTGAAACTACAAAATGCGGCCGTAATCCTGACACCCTTCCCAAGTTGTCCCAGATACTGTGTATTCTGATGCTTATTATGTCGCAGTTACCAACAGGCGTAGCATTGTATATGATTATGGAAATTGGGCAATACAATACAATAAAGAAATGGGACAAACTCTTCGGTTACAATTATGCTGAAGATCACTCTCAGCATCTTTTAATATATTTCTCCGCCACAAACGAATTTTGGAGGGATAACTATCATATGAAAATAAAGAAATATAATAGCGGTAATTAAAGTGTTTTCAACTGAGAGTGTTGAATTGATCCGGCAATCGTTATGTTTGGCATGCTGCTTTGCTTTGAAAACACATGGAATGCTTGTGTAAGCAAAGTATTACTAATATGGCTACCATGTAAACAATTTCTTCGGAAAACTGGTAATGGTCGCTGAAAGTTTAACTTGAAATGTGAGCAACGTCATGAGAGATGTGTCTTATGTTACATGTGACCAGCATTTCTTGCTATCACTCTGCGCATTCGCGCTCTCTTGTCATGAGCTACTTTGTTTGCTACAAAGTCACACACGATTTTGTAATCTCGTCAGCGGATAGTATAGCTCCTGACCAGACTGCCTGAAATACAAAAAGATATACGGCGTTGATTTTGTTTGGTGTTGATGAACGGTTATCAGTTATAGAAATGAGACGAAATATAACATTCATTTTTTCTTGCGTAGTTTTTAACAGAGTATATATCTGGATCAAAAACAATATCGGTTGTTCAGTTGTCTTCCCTGGTATTGGTTTGCCTGGATAATGTAATTGTGCATCCTCTCCAACTGAGTCGGCAACATCCCTGGTGATCTTCATGGCCCCGTGTACGTTTCCGCGGAGCTTAGTTTTTGTAACGTCCGGTGTTTCACCGACAACTTCCGGTACACTAGTTGAGATAAAGCTATTGCTCATTAATTGAAATTTTAGATACATCATATCCTCTCGATAGTTGTCGTGTTCCTTCTCCGGGTTCTCAACTTGACTCGTTATATCGGCAACAGAAATGCACGCGCCCTCTGTAGCGTGCTCCAGTCGCGCCGTTTAACGCCTTCAATACGAGTCGCAAGGACTAGGCACATGCATTAAATGTCTTTCTCGAAATTGGAAAAGTGTTCTTCGAGTTTAGCAATAGACGATAACCTGTTTCGCCATTATCTAGCCAACATTTTATGGCATTTAAATAATTCATGATACCTCGAGTTGTAGGTTCACCTCCAGGCTCAGCCATATTGGCCATCAGATTCACAAGCTCGTTCACAAAACACACTGCTATTAACATCCTCGGGCTCTTAAAGCACATCACTAACTTTGCTAAGAACATCATAAATTGGAATATCCGCTGACGGGCCTCTTTTCTTGGGTTGTTTACCTTTGTGTCTGTTTATGTCACTATAACTACTACTTCGGATGTTCTATTTCTTTTTCTCAATAGTATCACTTAAAAAAACATTTTGAAAAACTTTGAGCTTTATACTATTCCAAATATAGCGTCGTTAGTCCAGTATAATTAACTACCACCACTTTAAAATAAACAAGACCGTGCGCTGAAGCAGATGACTTTCCTATCATTTATTCCCTCATCCACAGTCACGTCGTATATCGCGCATCAGTAAAGTTTAACAAACACCAGTGTTAAATTCTATACTGTTCGCAAGCCATTGTGTACAAATTCATCACAATGGTCGTTTTAACCGCGTATCAGTACACGTTTACAAACACATCACAGTGGTCCTCTACTGCGCATATGTATAGCTTTGGAAAGTTAAAAACATTTGTATATTTTACTATCCTTCTTTGGAATGTGTAACCTTCTCAAGATAATCTCTTCAATCGGGCACCTTTCATTTGTTTTCGCACTCATCGCACAAGTCTCGACTCCCGCCTAATTGGACGGGATTCACAATTTAAAAATCTTCCTCTTCTGTTTGCATCACAGCTAATACAAACCTTGAAATGTCTACTGTCGGTGGAATAATTTTAATTTTATGACGTATATATGCCCTTTTGGACACATGCAAAGTTAAATTAAAAAAAAACATCAAAGTGCTATTCACCATTGCGCAATTCTACCTACTTGCAAACTGCTCTCTGTGGTAACCTCTATTACGCAGCTGCGGTGTTGGCTTAAAATCCTCCCAGGCATTTGGTATCATGCACTTTTGCTAGTAATATAAGATCCTCATATTGGTGCGTCCCTGTTGCCCACGTTTAAAGTTAAACTTTATCTCTACAATGTCCTCCTCTAGTGCGCACTTATACGATTTTACTAACTCCCACAGTGACCTACCAATAGCGAACATGTAACGTTAATCAATTTTCTGAAAGTGGAATCACTTATTTGCGGATTTTTTGTATCACGGATTTTGTTTCCTAAAGACAATAACATGCTATTTCCATAATCATTGAACACAGAACCACAGACAAACAAACACACACTAGCCCTAATGAATATATATTATATTGATTTCGTTTGTTGGCTTTGTTATAGATTTATTAACGACTTAAGTGGTCTTTTAATACGCATTGTACGATGTATAATTAGATTGGTTCAAGTGTGTCATGTTTCCATTTTTTTCAGGGAGCCGTACGATTCCGCCTGACAATCACCACATATAGAACCTGCATACTACGAGCTATTAACATGGACAGTTACATTAACGAATCACGAAAAGAAAATAAAAAAGTCTAAACACAATTAAACAGTTACGTACAAAATAAATTATCGCTATTTTAAATTTGCTAAAATAAAACATTTTTCAATATAACAGTATTGCAATTAATTGTGCTCATGATCTTACAAAAACTTACCCAGCTCATGTTTCTTTGTAATAAAAGTATAATAGCGAGTTAATGCATGTTTGTCTTTTTCCATATTATAACAAAATTCTTGCAAGATTTGTTTTTTTTAATTCGCGTTTAAATTAAAATTAAATTACGAAGTTACATCTTGTTGACCATGTATAAACTGACAGAGGTATCAGACTGAAAGTACCTGCTTGTGTATGATGCTGAATTCTGATTTCATGTTCAACAAGGCATATCACTGATACGTGTATTGACATAAATTCTTCCTACCTCCGAATATTCTTAAACTATTAAGTTATATTAAAATATTCATAGATTCGAAACTGGACCATGTTAATGTATTTACGCAAACGAAATAATACTTTTAACTGATAAAGTAAACATAAATACCGTTCCGTTAATGAAAAACTATCAATCGTCATAGAAAACACAATGAACCATTTGTAACTATGAAATGACCTTTATTTTTAAAGTAGCGTTTAATATACGCATTTTAGCTATAAAGCCGGAATGGCACAGTGTGAGCGTATAAAGTTTTACTTCTAATCCCGTTGAAGGCAAACACTTTTCGTTGGGCTGTAATTTTTTGGAAATATTTCAAACAATATACTTGCTACAAAATCGATTAAACGACTTTTTCTTAATTTCTTAAATCTGTTAACACGTCTCTTTTAATTACATGCCTGAAGTAAGATAATATTGTGTTAAGCATTGCGCATGTGTGGTAATGGCGGTGTTGTTACTTGAGAGAAAATAAAAATACAAAAAAATGGATTTTAATAGTGTAAAATAGCTAGATAAAGTGATAACTTTTACGTGTAAAATATAATTGGATATATATGTGCGTGTGTGAGTGGGAACAATTGACTTTTCATGGGAGGCAATAACAAAAATAACAGAAAACGCAAGAAGAGCAAAGGTTCGCCCCCGGACAAAGAAAGTGAAAATAAGCGTTCAATCACCGAACACACACATGGCTACACAAACGATGCAGAGCGCAAACAGCCAACAAAACACAGTAAGTTACTCTCAAAATGGGAAAAAATGGACATTCCTATACTCCTGGCACGATCCAAAATCAAAATCAGTGTTTTAATAGTTTTGTATCGTCAGGGTATAGTTGTATTCCAATGATGAATCAATCGGCGTCGCCTTCCTTTACATAGCTCCCAATACAGTCCCAGGTACCGTTAACGTCTTCAGTTTTTGTGACAAGTGATCAATACTCAGACCTAATCCAGCGATTAGATAGAAGAGACAATAAATTGACACAACTTGATGGGATAGATAAATTCCACGAATATTGAAGAAATTAAGAAAAAGCACTCTGCATTTGATGCCTTAAAAGCAAATATAAGACAAATAGAACAACAGAAAACGTTCAACACAAAAGTAAGGCGTGATATTACTGATATAACGAGTCGAAGCATGAGGAACAATTTGCTTTTTCTTTGGGATCCGTGACGTTCGAGAAAGCGAAAATAGAGAACAAGATTCGGACTGTGTAGATAAGGTATTGAATATCATAGAAACCAAAATGGGGATAGAGAGTGCAATTGTAAATCAGTTGACTGGGCACTTGAATACAGTGGATACTACAGGCAGTATCGAATTCACAAACGAGGAGGAAGCTGAGGACAAGATACCATTTCTGGACTCTTTGATTGTGAGAAAGGAGGACGGATCGGTGAAGTTATTGGTTTACAGGAAACCTACCCATACAGATCAATATCTGCAATTCGACTCCCACCATCCGTTATCTCACAAATTGAGTGTGATAAGAACTCTAGTCGACAGATGTTTTACTATAGTGACTGATAAAGAGGATCAGAAAAGGGAACTTGACCACATTATGGAAGCTTTCAAAGTGTGTGGATATCCACAATGGACAATAAACAAAGTGGTTAAAGACACGGAAACGAAGTTATCAGAAAAGAAAGATGGGAAGGGTAAAAGGAGGAAAGAAAGGGATAAAATCAAGAATAAGTCGAAGGGTATGGTAGTCATTCCCTTTGTGAAAAATGTATCTGAGGCGCTGGCGCGAGTCTACAGAAAGCACATAAGAGTACGAATGCGACCACACAGTACTCTCAGACGCTTTCTCGTACATCCTAAGGACAAGACGCTGACGGAAGAGGTGTGTGGCTGTGTATACAAGATCCCGTGCAAGAATTGTGAATCTGTGTTTATAGGAAAAACAGGTCGCAAACTTGGTACTCGGATGAATGAGCATAAAAAAGATGCCAAAAACAGCTCACAAGTTTTGACGCGGTCAGGAAAGAGAGAATCAGAAGCAAAAGAACACTCTAGTGCAGTTACAAACCATATAGCTAGGCACAACCATGCCATTGACTGGGAGGGGGTGAAAGTGATTAATAGGGAAAACAACTCCGCACTCAGAAACTTAGGGAATCGGTTGCGATAGCTAAGGAGAGACAGGTAATGAACAGGAACGAGGGGGGCTACCAACTGAGCCCCATCTACAGGCCTTTGTTTACGGCTGGGAACCAATCCGGCAGTAAACCCGCCCTGTGACGTGCATTTCCCGCAAAGTCACAGTCTGATAAAGATTCACCAATGGTGGATCGAAACTGTCACGGTATGTAAAAAATTTCTTGGAATGTACAAAGAAACTGTTAAATAGTAGATAAATAGATAAAGCTCAAATATAAATGCTTATAAACTCTTAAAACGTCCAGTTACGTTTTGAGCTTTAGTGAATAGTACAGTATATATTCAAATGTGAAGAACAAAGCATCTAAACTCTGTTAAAATTGTAAAAAGGGCATGACAAGTTATTATTTATGAAAATAATGGTTTATGTACAAAGGGAGCAAAAGTATCATTTTATTTTAAAATGGCTTAGATTTACTTATGAAATTCGATCTTCTAATTAATGAAACAATATGAAATCTAACATTACATACACTTGATGTGTTTAATCAATTTTTGTACATTTATATCAGTTTAATATTATACACCAAACAATGTTTAAATAGAAAGACCATTCGACAAATAATTGATTTTATATCTACGTATACGTATATGTTTCTTGGTATTGATTCAGTAAATTGCTTCATTATGTTTCGTTTTTTTCCCACATTTTTATGGTGAGCGGGAGAGAAAAAAAATCTTTTATTCGAATCGGTATGTTACTATGGATGGTTGGAGGAGACCCTGCTATCATGATCGTCTAAGCCTAAAGGCTTAATCTGAATTCTTTTGTTCATGATTGTGATCGAACAATGTCATTGCAAATACAATCACGCCTAATAGTGTTCTACTTGTGTCTTAATATAAACCCGCGCCCCTTTAATGTTTTCATCGATGGCGTTCTTGTTATAATAAGGAACACCCGATCTGTTATCATAATTAATACTTTCGTGAACGATATTACTCAAACCATTCATATGTATTCAGTGTATCGAATGTCATCATCTATGCTATATATATACAAGCAAGTCTTCTCTGAAAGTGACAACAAAACCATCAACACTCCCAACGTATCCATAAGTATTTCAGCACGAGCATCGACAACCCAGCGACACAAGCATCACAAAAACCAACACAGGCAGCATCTCTTGCCTCATCGACACTGACATCGCAAGCACCACCGAAATCAACATCAATATCGTCAACATCATTAACAGCAGTGAAATCAACAACTCAGTTTCAATTTATAACCACACCATCACCACCGATGTCAGCAACATCGACATCATCATTAGCATCGAAACCGCCGGCATCAGTATCTCTATATATAACTTCAGCATCACCACACGCGTAAGCATCGCCACTATCGACATAAGCAGCACTGCCATTTACATCAGCAACACAACCACCAGCATCAGCATCACAAGAGCCGATTGAAGCTACACTACCAATGGCATGAACATCACCACTAACGATATCAGCATTATCAATGGCATACGTATCACCAGCACCGAAATCTTCATCCCGTCAACCGGCTCAGTATTACCATCAACGACAGCATTACCACAACTGATATCATCATAAACACCACCGGCATCATCATCCGCACAACAGGAATCAGCAGTACTAACATTTGTATTATCATAACCACCACCAAACATCGGTATCGGCATATAGACCAGTAACTCCTGCAGCACCATGACTGAAATCAATAGCTTTATAAACATCACCTATCGCAACCTATATTAACATCACCACGACTGCCATCATGATCCGCATCCCCGATATCAGTGTCACCACATCCGGCGTTTGCACCATCGCCATCCATATCAGCATCGTCACAACATTAAAAGCAGAACGTCAGACATTATCACCACTAAAGCAGAATTCAGAATCACTCCACATACATCAACATCACTCATCATTACCACCACCGACATGAGCACCAAATTACCTGCGCAAGCAGCATTTATTTACCAAATAAAAAGAAATAGCATTAAACATGCCAAAATAGATCTATGTTTACATATTGATTTCAGAAATATACATATACTTTTAGTTGATTGTAGACGAGTGGGGAAAACGTTCAACGGGCAACCATTCCCGATTAACACTCAATTTGAGCAAATCGCCTTCAGGTGAGTCAAAATGCACGTGGCGATGTTATATTTTGTAATATTTCATGTTCATATATGCCAGTTTTATTAGTGTTTGTGTTCAAATTTCGAAATAAAGAGATGGGTTTGTAACCATATCAAATAAGTAAGAATTAACATACAAAAGTTTAAGGAAGAACATAAACCTACGCGTAGTTCAAAAGCAACAATCTGAAAACAACGTTCGTTTACATCCGTATTTCACCACAGCTTTTACATAATTTATAAAGTTGTTGAAAACCTGTTTTAGGGGAATCTATTTAACCTCTAAACATACATGTTTTAAACGCCGACGTTTTTACGACGGAACTCGATACCCCATATAATTATGTAGAGTTAATGCAGCCGCTGATCATAAGGATAAATATTCAAAAGGTTGAAAAATAATCTTCAGGTACAAAGAATCATCAGACCATCTAGTGGGTAATGACTCATGGATAGGATTTTAATTATGTTTGGTTTAAACGCCTTTTAAATTAAATCCACATTACGCGTATTGAAATATTTTTATCCTTTTCCATAACCTAGTGCCGATTGAAAATAAATTAAATTATTACTTATGTGCTTTATCCTTTAGCAATTACTTAGTTCGACAATCTTTAAAAGAAGTGAGTGGCGTTTATATATAATCTTTGTAGACTAGAAGTTTTAGTTTTTGTTGTTGTTGTTTTATTGTCCGCAATGGTCCGTAAAATGTGATCTAGGATTTCGAGAGTATATGGACCGTTATATTTAAACATTTCCATTGCATGAACCAAAAGCGCTAAATAATGATTAATATCGTCAGTGACTCGGGCCAAAGTGCATTAGAGTTTCCTGCTGAGTGGGGTTTTCTTAAAACTGTTTTATTATAAAACTTTAAACATAAAATATAAATTGGATTTATTGTTAGTCATTTGTGAACTCATCTTCTGTCCGTCTGTCGTCATACAACTGAAATAACATATATCGGATACATTAAACATCATTCTTACACTTTGAATTTAAGTTTAAAAGTCATGACATGTTTATGCAAGATAGTATAATGTCCGATGAAGTAAAAAATCAAGTGATTGGTACGTAAATATAAAATTAACTTTTAACTTATTAGAAAAGGAGGACCAACGACGGCTGAATGAAACAATAACATACAAACACTAATTCAAAAATACCCCAGTGATATGGCATTTGATTATGCAACATTGATGTCATTGCCTTTCGAACTGTATTAGGTTAACCAAAAAATGCAGATGTGTTTTAGCAGAGATTTAAATTGCTACATAACAATTATCTCGCGTGTAAGTACCACATACAAGTGTAATACAAAGGCAATCCCGGGCATATAATGTTATTATTATATCAATGTGTTTGTATAACCAAACTACTAATGTAAACAGAGCTGACGCTCGTATACATCCCTTATAAAGTCCATTATTTTTAGAGTCATACAATTTCTGAGCATCAAATCCTAGGGCGTTTAAAAAACATATAATATTGCGGTACAGCATAACTAAACAGGTGTCGTTGAACCCTAATTATATAGAAATATGTAATACTCATGCGATAAAGACAATATTGTATAGACATGATATTGTATGACATCTAGTACGCCGCAATATGATTTTCAGCTGATGAAAGGTCATTTGTCGCAGCTATGGAAACGTAACTCTCGAACATTACGAATTTTGACAATGAGAATACTCAACAAGAGCTGTTTTAATAACAGGAGAACACCAGTAAGTATTTGGATAATGTAATACAATGATACTTAAAATTTCGGATTGTGTTGACAAACAACACGGATAATTGTCAAGTCTTAAAAAGCTCGGTTGCCGTGAGCAAGTCAGTTAGACAATTACTGTTCAAACAGCCTGTAATGGTCGAAGAAAGAAAAAATGTCAAACTGGTTAAAATAACACTTTATATTTGTGTGCGAAAATACATAAAATACGTATACACATTCTGAAAAACAGGATATATGTACATGTAATTAATCATCGGTTGTTCTTTATTATTTAAGTTCCATCTTTCATTTAAAGGGAATCACTGGCATTTACATCAATACAATTGCGTATTGTGCAGTACAAGAGTATCCCTGAATGATCGAATTAAAAACAAATTACTACAACCACTATTGAATTAATCTGTGTATTGTTTTATACAATATATCTATGCATAAATGTATTCCGTCCTATGATGTTATGTCGTAACATGAAAACAATAGCATTATAAATTATGTTACTAAAATGTTGTTGCGGTCAAATATAGATAACAAAAGAGTATTGGCTTGTTTTTTGTTTAACTTTATCCTGATCATTTTGATCAAATTTGTGAAAACTCACTAACTGGAGAAGTTAACAATAAGCATTGATGCTCTGTGTTATCTATAAGTACTGAGAATATTGAAACTGAGTTTCAGTTAATACATACCAATTATTACTAGAAAGTTAAACAAATAGAAAAACACACATATAAGTTTGATTTCCATCAAAATTTATCCCACCCCTCACCCCCGAAAAAGTGGTAATTTATTGTCTTTCTACGTAGTAAAGGGTCTTTGTACCCACAGCAGAGGTCTATATATCCATAATTCAAAGATCCTCATTCAACACACGTACAGCTAATAACTTAATTTTTTATCGAGAGAAAGATAATTATTTGGTTGTCTTCATCAAAGTTGTATTCACCTTAAGCTATACTGAAATAATGCTTACCTAGAGAGCAAATGTCATGAATTATTATTGCCGAGTGCCCTCGACTACTGCAGAAATTGTTACGAAACCATGTTTCTTACGTAACTTCCTTCTTAAAATTGAGACGACTCTATGCACATTCTGGCTATAAAAGGACCAATGGTTTATTTTCGATTACGACCTTTTAATTTATAAGCTTTTGAATCAATACGTAACTGTCAGTATCACTCAACGATATTAAAGTCTCTATAACGCTCAAAATTAGCAAACATTTCGTAAAGTATTTCGTTAAATAAAATTAAAACCTAAACAATCAGTGTTCTTTATAGCAATAGCCACAATTTGAACGCTAGATGCGGTGTGATAACATAGATTTTTGTAGATACAAAATGCTCGTTTTTATTTATCTGTGGACACTATAAATTCCATGCTTATTTCCTGCGAATATATCTATTCATACGACAAAAGAACACTAAAATGGCACCATGTTAAAACCATAATTAAAACGAGCATTTTGTATCCACAAACATCTTTTTTACCAGACCACATCTGGCGTTGCAATTTCGGCAATTGCCATAAGAAGCAATGATTTTTAATTATTTAGCTTTATTTTACGAAATATTGTACGAAATTTACGTTCATTGTGAGTAGTAATGTTACTTTAATGTAAGATTGCATGTTATCTTTGTTAAACAATTCATCTGATATAAAGGGAACTGCACGAGAGCATGCTATAGAGACATTACCCAGATTGTTTATGCAAAATACTATACGAAAATAAGTATACAACACCCATATTATTTTCGCGAATTTAGATAATATGCGCATTCAAATGATGGTAGTCATATGCCACCAAAGCAATCAGAAAATCGCACATGGATAATTCAGCTTATCAATTCGCTAAATTAATATATAAACAAAAACCTGTTTTTCTTCAAAAAACACATACTCGTGTTATCTTTTATTATCGACAAACTACTATGGCCGTTCTCAGTAATGTGTGATAGACTAGCGCTAATAAATTCGAATTTATCATACTAAAGTAATTATACAGCGCCACAATTAGACACTTGTAGTAAAATTGTTATTTTGTTCAAGTATTATCGACAAAACTAGTTCGCAAAAAAAAGAATAATTAATTATCAGAAATCATTTCATACCTGTAGAATTTCGGCGTCAATTTAATGACATTGTATATACATATATTAATAAGCTTACGATGCGTTTTCCTTCCAAATAAAAGATAAATATTTAAAATTTTAAGAGAACCATTAGGTAAACTTGCTGAGTAGTTAAACTGCTTTAGCACCTCTCAATGATATCATAATCTACATATCGTCTTTATTTTCGTTGATTATACAATATTGATACAATAATGTATCTATAAAAATTATACGCACATTCGTATAATATTCCAACGGCTTTATAACGGAAACTGCATTCCATTTTTAAAACCCGTATTACTTCGTAATTGTACTTCATCGTGAATATTTAACATTCATTTTCAGGCTTTAGTGGGCGTTAATGCTTCGCGGAGGTGCCTACAGTTGTAACCAGTGGCACACACAATCGTTCGGTGTATAAAAACGTTCGGTATTAAATACCTCCGGTTACACAATTATAAAGACAAGTCATGCTTGAGAAATTAAATTATAAAAATTTCTTTGTTAGAGTTGAACGTTTGATATCAAATTTACCATGACCAAACATAAATCCAATGTATCACTATGCATGGTTACACAGATAATGTCATAAACGTTTATATTACACAATTTTAACAAATCCTGTAAGGGTTGGCGCGGATTTTCTAACCAAATTATCACTTTATCTTGAGATGGATTTTCTTTCTTTTTTTTGCTTTTTTTCCCCAACACATTTTATTTCGAAATTGCAAACAAGTGCATATAAAATATAAATGTAACAACAATGATTTGCAATACGACACAACAAAAAAGAATGTAATGCAACCAACTCATATCTTAAGTTATATAATTATAGTAGTAGTCAACAACAGGCAAATATATAAGTACATAAAGAGAAAAAAAAAAACATCTTCCAGTTTGAAAGGACAACAAAGAATGTGTACATTCATCAAGGTAGCAGATGAAAAAAGCATTTCATCAATAATTGCTTTAGATATCTGACATTCCCAGAATAAATGTTCTAAAGTTTACTCACTTTGTTTGCAAAATGAACATAATTGGTATTCAGTAATTTTCATTTTATCCAAAAGACTATTTGTTCCCAATATCCTGTGAATTAATCTATATTGGAACCACTGAACCTTTACTGGTGATTAAAAAAGGTAGCTCATTAATACTGGTATTGAGTTATGTACACCATTTTGCTATAACTGATGGTGGTTCATTATTTTTATTTAGAATGGTGTATATTCTTTTTG